>NC_088357.1:39457500-39667500 GCF_036884655.1 Musa acuminata AAA Group
CTATGGATGTACTATACTACTACGCCACAATCCCTAAATAGTATAAGGGGATCTAATCCATTAGACCTGTCTGCCCTTAGTTTTCATGTATTTATAATCCCTTATCCATCTAATACTCTAAAGACTATGTACAAGGCATGGTGCCAATACGAAATCGATCCGAGTCTCACTGTTATCGGATTCTCCTAGATAACTCTCTTAACCTGAGTCTCACTCTTATCAGATTCTCTTAATCCGATTGACCTTGGCTAAGGATTTGCCCAAGTGAAAATATATAAGATATTCCTTTCATGATATCGAGAGTGGATGATCCTCTATTGACACCCAATTACCTTCGTAAGATTAGCCATTATTAGCGAACAAAAATACCGTGGCTGGTCAGTCAATACAGTTTGGTCCGCGGGCCGACGATGGGAACTTCTGGTGGAATGAGTAGGATGATGAGGTGGCTGCACCTCTCGAGCATCTCGAGCGATGGTTGGACTAGTGGGGTTGGTTGAGTCCTCTGGAGTGGCTGGGGGTTGGTGCTCCAAGGCCTGCCGACTTGAGTGTCGTTTGTGACGGGATGTGTCCTCTCGCCCCTGGGGTGGTTGGTAACCTTTCTTGGTGACGTGGGCACAACCTGGGGATGGGAGGTGTAAACTAGTGTTGGTTGGGATTCGAACCGACGAACCACCCTCTCCTGCGCATCGGATGACGACTTTGGGGTGAAGACGCCCACCGCTCAAGGGTGACCACCTCCCTACAAAACGGCCTTCGTCGGGTGCTTCCCTACTTTGGCCCCTCCGACGAGCAAGTCAATTTAGTTCGCCCCCTTGTTTTTCTTCTCTTTCTCTCTTCTTTCTCCCCCCCCCCCCCCCCCCCTCGGCCGGGTATCGGATAGGGGTATTTATACCTGCATGCGAGGGTTGATTATGCCTCGGTTCGATGCGGTCGTTGACTTTCATGGGGGCGGGATGACTTCTCTGACGAGATGGCATTTTTGGGGGTGCTTGAGCAGCGTCAGACGACACTGCCCCGAGAGCAGACGACACCACCCCGAGCTCTCGGGGTGGTCAAGTCGCATAGTGTATTGGTACCGAACTTGACGTGGTATGCATCCCGTGGTTCTAATGGCATGTGGCGTTGCATTCATGGCTGACGGTGTGTGATTTTGCTGGTGATTCATCTAGGGCCAAAATATGCCCTATCACTTCTTCCCCCTCTCTCACCCCCCCCCCCCCCCGGGGACATACCGACAGATCCCCAACGGACCAGGAGGCATGCCTGGGGCTAAGGGACATGATTGTACTAGGCGTCTCCGTGGGAGAGGTGGATTGACTCGTAGGGGGTGACCGACCCTGCTAATTGAACAGTAGGGGCCTGATGAAGCAAAATGGAAGCATCAATGTCGGCGAGTCGAGGTCGTCGTGGGGAGACTTGGATAGCAGACTAGGTCGTCGGTTTGGACATCGGACTGACCAGGATGTGACTCGAGCATTAAATTAGCCGCAAGGTGTGGCTCGGTCATTGGAGTTGGGCCCGTGGGTCGACCGACTACGTTCGGGCTCGGGTTTCGATGTCGGCGGGTCACAAACCGAGAGCAATTTAGCACGTTTTGGACAGGAGCCAGACTTGGGGGCCGAGTGGGTAGATCCGACTCTGAATCGGTCCTAGGGACCGAGTATATGAGCTCGGCTCTGAATTAAGTCTGGGGACCGAATTTGCAAGCTCATCTCTGAATTGAGTCTGGGGATCGAGTTTGTGAGCTCGGCTCCAAATTGAATCTAGGGACCGAGTTTGTGAGCTAGGCTCTGAATTGAGTCTGGGGACTGAATTTGCGAGTCTCGGCTCCAAATTGAGTTTGGGGATTGACTTTTGTGAGCTCGGCTCCGAATTGAGTCTTGCGGGTCGCTAGTTGGGAGTGATCTAGAGTGACTCGGGGAAGGATTAAGTTTGGGGCATCGACGGGTCAGTAGTCGGGAACGATTTGGAGTGACCCGGGCAGGAATCGAGCTTGGGGCATCGACGGGTCACCAGTCGGGAGTGACCCGGGTAGGAATCGAGCTTGGGGCATCGATGGGTCGCCAGTCGGGAGTGATCTAGAGTGACCTAGGCAGGAATTGAGCTTCGGGCATTGACATGTCGCTAGTCGGGAGTGATATGGAGCGACTCGGGTAGGAATCGAGCTTGGGGCGTCGACGGGTCGCTAGTTGTGAGTGATCTGGAGCGACCTAGGGAAGGATCGAGCTTGGGTCACTGACGAGTCACCAGTTGGGAGCGATCTGGAGCGACCCGGGGAAGGATTGAGCCTAGGGCATCGACGGGTCATCAGTTGGGAGTGATCTGGAGTGACCCGGGTAGGAATCGAGCTTGGGTCGCTGACAGGTCGCTAGTCGGGAGCGATCTGGAGCAACCCAGGTAGGAATCGAGCTTGGGGCATCGACGGGTCGCTAGTCGGGAGTGATCTGGAGTGGCCCGGGCAGGAATCGAGCTTGGGGCATCAACGGGTCGCTAGTTGGGAGCGATCTGGAGTGACTCGGGCAGGAATCGAGCTTGGGTCGTGGGTCATACCTGAACGTCGTTGTGCCATGTGGCGGGCCAAGCGGAGCATCATGGGGCCTGGCGGGAAACTTCATTTTGAATGGCGCTCGACAACAGGCCTCGGGTGATGGGATGGCTCTACTGGGGAGTTTGAGGCGGGCGAATCTGGTAGATCCGAGGGGTTGTGACTGGTCTTAAATGTCGCGACTGTTGCTCTCCTCGGGAAGCCCTAATCGTCGCCTCACCATGGGTCATGCCCATTTTATAATCCCCATCTAGGGCGGTCATCATCACTCTTATGATCAACCTTTCGTTCTATGCCTTGGTTCCCTCCTCGCAACTCCGTCATCCTCTTTGCTTCAATCCCTCACCCCAGCAACCGGGCTTCTTTCCTACGACTCCGAAGTCAGGATGTCTCCATCTTCGTCTTCATCTTTGTCTTTGTTTTCGTCTCCTTCTCCCTCTCCTCCTGCAAGCTCCCGGGATGAGGTAGTGAGCGTATCCTTAGGTAGTGCCTCTATAGAGGCCTCGAACGGTTCAGCCGAGCTTGAGGCCCTCAAGTCTTGGCACGATGTGGACTCGGTGGTGATCGAGGACTTGTTGAGAGTGCTCTGGGATCGCTATCGCATCTCGGAGCACTATGGCCTGCACGTGTTAGAACCCTTGCATATTCTAAACTTGGAATTGATCTCTTTAGGGGATCGGCCTCCTTGGAACTCTATAGGGGTTCTTCCCTCCAAGTTACTGCTCAAAGGCTGTAGAAAAGATTCATCTATTGCTTATCAAAAGAGAAGGAATACATGGCTATTTATACGGCTTCTAAACCCTGACTCCTAATAGGACTCCTACTTAAGACTCTTACTTCTAACCAACTCCTAATAGGACTCCTACTCAAGACTCTTATTCCCTTACAACTCCTAATTCTTCTCTAAGAAAAAACCTCCTACATGAATGTCCCTCTCAATTAGGACTCTCCTAGCTAGAGTCCTAACAGATCCGCCCTCTTCAAATCAGCCTTGTCCTCAAGGCTGAGATTCCATGAACTCAGGGAACCGAGTCTTCAGCTCCTCATATGGTTCCCATGTGGCGTCTTCAAGTGATAAATTTTTCCAATGCACTAGTACTTCAGTAGAGGGACGTCAGCGATGCATCACGATCCTGCGATCGAGGATGGCTTGTGGTTGAGCTTGAATAACTCCATCCTCAGTGGTGTTGGGCAGTTTGATCTGGGGTGACTCGTGTTCTCCCAACTTGGGCTTCAGGCATGACACGTGGAAGACAGGGTGAATTTTGGCATCCTCAGGTAATTTAAGTCTATACGCCACTGCTCCAATACGCTCTATGATCTGATAGCGCCCAAAAAATCGTGGAGATAGCTTTATGGAGGCTCAAGTGTTGATGGAGAGTTGCTTGTATGGTTGTAGGCGAAGATAAATCCAATCTCCTACTGAAAATTCTCTTTCGCTTCGTCATGTGTCGGCTTGCTGCTTCATTCTGGCTTGAGCTGTAGAGAGATTATCTTTTAACAGTTGTAGGAGTTTGTCCCTATCAATCAATTCTTATTCAACCTAATCTACCTTGGCCGAGCCAATTACATACTTTGGAATCACAGGGGCTGGTCGACCATACAATGCTTTATAAGGGGCACATTTTGTAGATGGATTATATGTAGTATTATACCATCATTCGGCCCAGGGAAGCCATTTTGCCCACTCTTTTGGTCGGTCGCTAGCGAAACACCGAAGGTATGTCTCTAAACACCTGTTTACCACCTCTGTTTGGCCGTCAGTTTGTGGATGATATGCTGTGCTCATCTTGAGTTTGGTGCCTTGTAACTGGAATAACTCGGTCCAAAATTTACTAGTGAAGATCCTATCACGATCACTTACAATGGACCTTAGCATCCCGTGCAGTTTAACAATATTTTCTATGAAAACTTGGGCAATACTAGCAGTAGTGTAGGGACTTCTCACAGTACAAAAATGAGCATATTTCGTAAGTCGATCAACCACCACGAGAATTGTGCTTTTACCTTTGGCAGGTGGCAGCCCTTCAATGAAGTCCATGGAGATGTCAGTCCACACCATGTCCGGTATAGGTAGTGGTTGTAGTTTCCCTAGATTTGCCACAGTTTCACCCTTGTGCTGTTAGCATACATCACATTGTGCCACATATTCAGCAATAATTTTTTTCATCCCTCTCCAATAAAAATTTTGCTTCACTCTTTTGTAGGTTCTTAGGAATCCAGAGTGCCCTGCTGAAGGTATGGAGTGCATTTCATGCAGGATGATTGTGATACAAGGGGAGTCAGGTATAAGCACAATACGACCCTTGTAGCGTAAATCCCTCGAATCCCAAGTGTAGTGGGCTATTGCACTTGGATCCTCTTTCAATTTTTTTATAATGTTGCTGATCTCTGGATCCTTCTTCCATTCTTCCCTAATGCCCAAGAGGAGACTAGTGGTAGGAAGGGAGATGGCTGAAACCTTAGCTTGCTCAGGTAGCCGTGAGAGTGCATTTGCAACAACGTTTTCTTTCTCCTTTTTGTAAATAATTTCATAATCGAATCCAAGAAGTTTGGTTACCCATTTTTGTTGCTCGGGGGATGATATCTTTTGCTCCAAAAAATACTTGAGGCTTCTATGGTCGGTTTTAATTTGAAATCGCCGGCCGATCAGGTAGGGTCTCCACCTCATTACTGTGTGTACAATGGCGAGCATCTCCTTATCATATATTGACATGTTTTGATGGGAGGGAGATAATGCCTTGCTAGTGTATGCGAGTGGTCGACCATCTTACATGAGAACGGCTCCAATTCCGACTCCAGATGCGTCGATCTCAATGATGAAGGGTCAGCTGAAATCTGGTAGCGCTAGCACCGGCGTCGTTGTCATGGCTACCTTAAGTTTGTCGAAGGCAGCAGAGGCTTTGTCCGACCATTGGAAAGCATCTTTTTTCAGTAGAGAAGTGAGTGGTGCACTGATCTTCCCATAGTCCTTAACAAATTTTCGGTAGTAGCATGTTAGTTCAAGGAACCTGCGTAGTAATTTCATGTTTGTAGGTTTCGGCCAGTCTTGCATTGTCTCAATTTTTGTTGGGTCTACCGCCACTCCTTCTTCTGATATTATGTGCTCAAGGTACTCTACTTTTTGCTGGAGAAAGCTACACTTTGGTTGCTTAACAAAAAGAGTATTTTCCCGAAGGATCGTCAGAACAATCCGTAAATGCTGAAAGTGAGTCTCAAGAGAAGGGCTGTAAATGAGAATATCATCAAAAAATACCAGCACAAATTTGCGAAGAAAGCTCCGAAAAATATCGTTCATGAGACTTTGAAAGGTTGAAGGAGCATTAGTGAGTCCAAAAGGCATTACCAAGAATTCATAATGACCATCATGTGTGCGGAATGCAGTTTTTGGAATGTCATCTTCACATACCCGAATTTGGTGGTAACCGGATCGGAGGTCCAACTTCGTGAAGACTTGAGCTCCTTTTAATTCATCAAGAAGTTCATCCACCACTAGTATTGGGTACTTGTCCTTGACGGTGACGTCATTTAAAGCTCGGTAGTCGATGCACATCCGCCAAGTTCCATCCTTCTTGCGTATGTTGGGAAATCATGGGGGGCGACATCATATGCGCAGCGGAAGAACAAGAAAACAAAAATCCCCGATTCCCAAAAAGATGTTCGTCGTCGTGCGAAGATTGGTGCGCAAAAATCCGCAAAACACAAAACTGCGTATAGAGATTGTGTTACCTAGGGAGATCGTATATCCCTGTTTCCCTGCAGATCCTCAGGAGAGGGTGAAGGAGGTCAAGCGTCCTCCTCTCTAGCGGTGATCCACACAGCAGGGTTGCGACGACGCTCCTCAAAACTCCAGGCCTACTCTGAGGTGGAGAGGGAGAGGAGAATAGGAAGGGCAAGCAAAGACTCTAGCCTATGAGGCTGTGAATCCCTCCTATTTATAGAGATCCCGTGTCAAAACCCTAATGGGTCCTTTCCCTAGTGGGTATTGGATCTGCATCCAATAAGACAAGGGCTCCGTCGGATATCTCATATCCGAACCTCTACTCATCGCAATGCCTACCATATGTGTGTGACCCTCTAGGCCCAATATCGAGCTGGCCGTGAGTCATACCTGTCAGAACTCCTTCTAACTAAGTGAATTATTATCTCTGTAATAATTCACTCGACTCATCGACTACGGAAGTACTAGGCCACTACGCCGTAGTCCCCAGACGATACAGGGGAATCCAATCCATTGGACCTGTCTGTCCTCAGTTACCATGTACCTATAGTCCCTCATCCATCTAATATCCCAGAGACCGTATATCGAGCATGGTGCTGTCAGACCCATACGGTTTCTACTTGAGTCTCGCTCTAATCGGATTCTCCCGGAGAACTCTTTCTCTCTCAACCCGAATGACCCTGGCCAGGGATTTGTCTGAGCAAGAACACATGGGATATTCCTCTCATGATACCGAGAGTGGATGATCCTCTATCGACACTCAATAGCCCTCGTAAGGTCGACTACCACTCCCAATGACCAGCTGTACTAGATCTGGGAACAGCCAAACCTATAAGTCTGGTATCAAAGAGTGGAGCACTCATACAGGACATCCTTGGTGTCTCAAGTCTAAGAACCAGATACACCACTAGGACTACGGAATCGTTGTCTGACAATAAGGCATCATCAACCATCCAGCATTCCGTAAGCGGATCAATCAGTGAACTCATTCTCCAATGAGCACCTGTACTGTATCCCTAGTGTCCCTACACGAGCAGCTATGAGACCAGCTGCATCCATCATATGGACGGGTATACAGCACACCAGTCTATCCGGTTATCACGATGTCCCTCTCGAGTAACCTATGACCGGGATTATTTAGGATATGTGTTTAAAGGTGAATCGATCTCATTATTGTGATCTCATCACGATCCGATTCCCATTGCACAAATCCAAGGACATCACAATACATATGCATTTATGCAATAGTTATAAAGTGATATACGCCAAAAATATAATAAGCAAAAAAAGATTCTGTATCAAGTCACAAGTGTCATCACTCACGTGATTGGCTTGCTGGGCACTTATGACTAGCAATCTCCCACTTGACCTAAAGCCAATCACCTATGTGTCTGATCCCCATCAGACCCCTGTGACGCTCAAAGACAATCTGAGACAATGGCTTTGTTAGTGGATCTGCAATGTTATCTTCGGATGGAACTCTTTCCACTGCTACATCTCCTCGGGTCACGATCTCTCTGATAAGGTGGAACCTCCTCAGAACATGCTTAGATTTCTGATGAGACCTAGGTTCCTTCGCTTGAGCAATTGCCCCGTTGTTGTCGCAATATAGGGAAATCGGCTCCTCACTATCCGGCACGACTCCCAAATCTGTGATGAACTTCTTCAACCAGACTCCCTCCTTTGCTGCATCTGATGCAGCAATGTACTCCGCCTCTGTGGTCGAGTCAGCAGTGGTATCTTGCTTGGAACTCTTCCAGCACACTGCTCCTCCATTCAAGGTGTACACATACCCTGAATTCGACTTGCTATCATCGACATCAGACTGAAAACTTGAGTCAGTGTAGCCTTCAACCTTAAGGCTATTACCTCCATATACTAGTAAAAGATCCTTAGTCCTTCTCAAGTACTTAAGGATACACTTTACTGCTTTCCAGTGCTCCAAGCCTGGATCCGCCTGATACCTGCTCGTGACACTCAGAGCATGCGCTATATCAGGCCTAGTACATAGCATGGCATACATGATAGACCCTATTGCTGAGGCATAAGGTATCATATCCATGTTCGCCCTTTCTTCTGGAGTCTTTGGGGACATACTCGTAGAAAGCGATATCCCATGTCTCATCGGTATGAGACCTCTTTTGGAATTTTCCATGCCAAACCTTTTGACAATAGTTTCTATGTACCTGGACTGGGACAAGCCAAGCATCCTTTTGGATCTATCTCTATAGATTCTAATCCCCAAGATATAAGATGCTTCTCCTAAGTCCTTCATGGAGAAGTGTCTAGATAACCAAGCCTTTATTGTGGATAGCATTCCTATGTCATTCCCAATGATGAGGATGTCATCCACATATAACACCAAAAAGCTAATAGCGCTCCCACTTACCTTTCTGTATACACAAGGCTCATCTTCGTTCTTAACGAAGTCATAAGATCTGATTGCCTCATCAAATCTTATGTTCCAACTTCGGGAAGCTTGCTTTAGTCCATAAATGGATCTAAGCAACCTACACACCTTATCTGGGCAGTTCTTGGACACGAATCCCTCAGGTTGCATCATATACACCTCCTCCTCCAGGTTCCCGTTGAGGAATGCGGTTTTCACATCCATCTGCCAGATCTCATAATCATAGTGTGCTGCAATAGCCAATAGAATTCTGATGGATTTTAGTATTGCTACGGGTGAGAAAGTTTCGTCGTAGTCAACACCTTGCCTTTGACGATACCCCTTAGCCACTAGCCTTGCTTTATAGGTCTCTACCTTTCCATCTACTCCGATCTTTTTCTTAAAGATCCACTTGCAACCGATGGGTACAATACCTTCGGGTGCATCAACTAGGTTCCAAACCTTATTGGAGTACATAGAATCCATCTCAGAATTCATGGCTTCTTTCCACTTCCCGGAGTCTATACTCATAATAGCCTCCTCGTAGGTCTGAGGATCAATATCCTCTACATCCTCTGCTCTAATATGTCCCACATATCTCTCAGGAGGATGGGATACTCTATCAGACCTGCGTAAAGTTGAAACTTGTGTATTAGGTTCCTGAACAGACTCGGGCTGTAGAGTGGTGCTTGAGCTTGGTTCTCTAACTTCGCTCAACTCTATCATTCTCCCACTGTCTCCGCCAAGAATGTGTTCCTTCTCAAGGAACACTACTCTCTTAGCTACAAAGATCTTTTTATCCTCGGGATGATAGAAGTAATACCCACAAGTTTCCTTGGGGTATCCCACAAATATGCATCGCTCTGTCCTTGATTCTAACTTATCGGGGTTGTGTCTTTTAACGTGGGCAGGGCAGCCCCAAATCTTAACAACCTTAAGATCAGGCTTCTTCCCTTTCCATATCTCATATGGTGTAGACACTACCGACTTAGTTGGAACTCTGTTCAGAAGGTAAGCTGCGGTTTCTAAGGCATATCCCCAGAATGAGATGGGTAGGTCAGCGAAACTCATCATGGACCGTACCATATCTAATAATGTACGATTTCTCCTTTCAGAGACACCATTGAGCTGAGGTGTATAAGGAGGTGTCCATTGGGATAATATCCCATGGTCCTTGAGGAAGTGAGTAAACTCTGTACTTAAGTACTCACCTCCTCGATCTGATCGAAGAGTTTTGATACTCTTTCCAGTCTGGTTCTCCACCTCATTCTTATACTCTCTGAATTTCTCAAAGGCCTCGGACTTGTACTTCATTAAGTATACATATCCATACCTTGAGAAATCATCAGTAAATGTAATGAAGTAGGAGTAACCTCCAATGGCATGAGTTGACATGGGTCCACATACATCACTATGTATGAGTTCCAACAACTCAGTGGCTCTCTCTCCAGTTCCACTAAATGGAGAGTTGGTCAGTTTTCCACGAATGCAAGGCTCACAAGTTGCATATGACACATAGTCGAATGGATCTAGATATCCATCATTTAGCAACTTTTGAATCCTTCTTTCATGGATGTGACCTAGCCTACAATGCCACAGGTATGCACTGTTCAACTCATCTCGTTTCCTTTTAGACACATTTACATTCATGATATGTGGAGTAGTGTCTAACATAAATAAACCATTATGCAATGTTCCTTTCGTGATGATCTTATCATCTAAAAATATTGAACAACCATTGTTCTTAAAAACAAATTTATATCCACTAATTGTTAAACATGAAATGGAGATAATGTTTTTGATAATAGAAGGAACAAAATAACATGCATCTAATGCATTAAAAGCTCCACTAGGCAGATGTAAGGCGACCTCGCCAACAGCTACTACAGCAACTTTTGCTCCATTACCCATCTTGAGGTCCATCTCGCCTCTCTCAAGTCTCCTAGGCCTTGCCAGAACCTACAACGAATTGCATATATGATAAGCACTACCGGTATCCAATACCCATGTGTTATCATAAGATTCTAACAAATGGAGACTGATCATGAATGTACCTAAAGCTTCATCAAGCTTTTGTTTCGCCCTTTCTGCAAGGTACTCTTTGCAGTTTCTCTTCCAGTGCCCATCTTTACCATAGTGGAAGCACTGGCCTTTGTCCTTTGTTGGGTCTTTCTTAGCAACCTTTGCTTTACCTTGTTTGCCTTTGCCCTTTCCCTTCTTAAGGGACCTTTCTGCTTTCCTTTTCTTTCTGGTCTCACCAGTGTAGAGAACTGGCTTCTCTTTCTTAATAGTACTCTCTGCCTCCCTCAACATATTGAGGAGCTCGGAGAGTCACCTCAAGCTTGTTCATATTAAAATTCATTATGAACTGTGAAAAGGAATCTGGTAGGGATTGAAGCACAATGTCCACACACAAGTTATCCTCTAAGACCATTCCTAGACCTGTGAGTTTCTCTATCCACTCAATCATCTTTAGGACATGGTTCTGAACCGGTGTCCCCTCAGTCATCCTAGCGCGGAAAAGACTCTTGGATATCTCATATCGTTGAGTCCTTCCCTGTTCCTCAAACAATTTACGGACATGTAGGAGAATGGATCTGGCATCCATCTTTTCATGTTGTCTCTGTAACTCTGGAGTCATAGAGCCCAACATATAGCACTGAGCAAGAGTGGAGTCATCAATATACTTCACGTAGCGAGCGATCTCATCCTCGCTTGCCCCTTCTTCGGGCGTAGGCATCACTGTATCAAGGACGTACACGATTTTCTCTGCTGTGAGAACAATTCTCAAGTTACGGAGCCAATCCGTATAATTTGGACCAGTGAGGCGGTTGACATCAAGTATGCCACGTAAGGGATTTGAAAGCGACATTTTCTGAAAATAAAGATGTAGCAAAAATGAATAACATGCAGATTTTGCAAGAAATAAACAATCAAGATATGGACTTCTATCTTAATATGCTCCCACTATTTTACTAACGAGTCACGCGACACCCTCAGCACGTGAAACGGAAGTCTCCGGCAGACTTCTAGTGGGGATCAGGATCCAATCAGCGTCTTAGTGTAACCTCGAGGGACTCGACCAATCACACTAAGCCTAAAAGGTAGACAACTCTTGCCGATCACAACTCCTTGTGATTCCCGTCCTGTTCGGCCTCCGAATCACCATGGCCTCGAGGGACTCGACCAACCATGATGCTCGGTTAAGTCAACACCTTCGTTACAAGATGAGTCTGATTTGATGATATACCCTCGAGGGACTCGACCAAGCATATCATGCCCTCAGGTCACCGGTGACATCTCTATGTCGTAAGCAAGATAGCGAATCGCGATATAGGTGAGTCTCGAGGGACTCGACCAACTCAACCTACACCGGGATTCGGTTCCTACTCATAACGATGGAAGGCCACGTGGGTCAATCTAATTGCCTCATGTTTACCGACTTAATATTATCGAGAGATGTTTCTATAATTTGGTCTCCTAATATGACATGTCACACATATACATATTTAATATATATCTACATCGCATGCAAATATATATACTTATCTAGTATGTGTATAATCAATTACACCAGATGATCATGGACCACAACCTAATATGATTAGGCCCGAGCCAGTAGGCCTAATCACTCACATCAAGATCTATGTGTGCAACGGTGCATCTCCATGCCTTGTGATCGTCCATCTCGTCCTCGTTGGTTCCGTCGACATCTTGATGCATCTTCATGCATCATGATCGTCCGTCTCGTGGGTCCCGCTATGGCTTCCACGCTCCTGCTGCGCCTCCTCATGTGATTACAACTTAATCATAGGCACGCAGGCCCGACAATAAACGAGAAATATAATGGAGGTTCGCAGACCTCAATAATAATAATCACAAGTACACACATCACACGGTCCATGATCATCCGTCCACTCATCATACATCACATGTATAAATAATCGTCATTATGTAGGACTACTAGATAATAAAAATAATAATCAACTAAACCTTTTAATTAATATTTTCTGAAATCAGGGATATATAGGGAATTTCTCAATTCCTAAGGGTATTTTCGTAATTTGGACAAAAGACAGAAACTGGAATTTCTCAAATTCCGAGAGGCAAAACTGTCTTTTGCGCAGAAAACCCTAATACCCTTTCCCCCTTTCGCTGCTGCCGCCGTCGCCACCCTGCCGGCGGCAGCCTGTGCGGTGGGGCGAGGGCACTGCCCTCGCCTGCAGGCGGCACACCCGCTGGCGGCGATGTCGCTGCGGGTGGGCGCCCCCTTCGGGCGCCGCTGCCTCCGCAGGCGGTGCTGTACCGCCGGGCGGCCGCTCCTATGGGGGGGGTTTCGCCCGCGGGAGCAGCGGCGGCAGGCGTCGCGCGTCGCTGCCCTGCGGCGGCATGCGCCGCTTCCTTTCGGCGGCAGGCGCCGCTGCCCTGCGGCGCCTCTGCCCGTGGGTTGCCAGCCCCGCCAGCATCAAGCCTGCTGCAAGCAGACCGCCGGCCGGCTGCTGCAGGCACAACGCTTGCGCATGCGCCGGCGCTGTGCTGCCTGGCTACGGCTGCGGCTGCCGCTGCAGGTGGCTGCAGGCATGCAGATCGAGGGCAGCAACTGTTGCTGCCCTTCCTCGCTTTTGCGTCAACGATTTTGACGTCAAAATTCTTCCTAAACACAATACACGCAGTTCAAAACCAATCATTCGCACGAACAACCTGGCTCTGATACCACTGTTGGGAAATCATGGGGGGCGACATCATATGCGCAGCGGAAGAACAAGAAAACAAAAATCCCCGATTCCCAAAAAGATGTTCGTCGTCGTGCAAAGATTGGTGCGCAAAAATCCGCAAAACACAAAACTGCGTATAGAGATTGTGTTACCTAGGGAGATCGTATATCCCTGTTTCCCTGCAGATCCTCAGGAGAGGGTGAAGGAGGTCAAGCGTCCTCCTCTCTAGCGGTGATCCACACAGCAGGGTTGCGACGACGCTCCTCAAAACTCCAGGCCTACTCTGAGGTGGAGAGGGAGAGGAGAATAGGAAGGGCAAGCAAAGACTCTAGCCTATGAGGCTGTGAATCCCTCCTATTTATAGAGATCCCGTATCAAAACCCTAATGGGTCCTTTCCCTAGTGGGTATTGGATCTGCATCCAATAAGACAAGGGCTCCGTCGGATATCTCATATCCGAACCTCTACTCATCGCAATGCCTACCATATGTGTGTGACTCTCTAGGCCCAATATCGAGCTGGCCGTGAGTCATACCTGTCAGAACTCCTTCTAACTAAGTGAATTATTATCTCTGTAATAATTCACTCGACTCATCGACTACGGAAGTACTAGGCCACTACGCCGTAGTCCCCAGACGATACAGGGGAATCCAATCCATTGGACCTGTCTGTCCTCAGTTACCATGTACCTATAGTCCCTCATCCATCTAATATCCCAGAGACCGTATATCGAGCATGGTGCTGTCAGACCCATACGGTTTCTACTTGAGTCTCGCTCTAATCGGATTCTCCCGGAGAACTCTTTCTCTCTCAACCCGAATGACCCTGGCCAGGGATTTGTCTGAGCAAGAACACATGGGATATTCCTCTCATGATACCGAGAGTGGATGATCCTCTATCGACACTCAATAGCCCTCGTAAGGTCGACTACCACTCCCAATGACCAGCTGTACTAGATCTGGGAACAGCCAAACCTATAAGTCTGGTATCAAAGAGTGGAGCACTCATACAGGACATCCTTGGTGTCTCAAGTCTAAGAACCAGATACACCACTAGGACTACGGAATCGTTGTCTGACAATAAGGCATCATCAACCATCCAGCATTCCGTAAGCGGATCAATCAGTGAACTCATTCTCCAATGAG
Source organism: Musa acuminata AAA Group (assembly GCF_036884655.1). NCBI lineage: Eukaryota > Viridiplantae > Streptophyta > Magnoliopsida > Zingiberales > Musaceae > Musa > Musa acuminata. The sequence continues at coordinate 39,472,018 of NC_088357.1, forward strand.
CACCTGTACTGTATCCCTAGTGTCCCTACACGAGCAGCTATGAGACCAGCTGCATCCATCATATGGACGGGTATACAGCACACCAGTCTATCCGGTTATCACGATGTCCCTCTCGAGTAACCTATGACCGGGATTATTTAGGATATGTGTTTAAAGGTGAATCGATCTCATTATCGTGATCTCATCACGATCCGATTCCCATTGCACAAATCCAAGGACATCACAATACATATGCATTTATGCAATAGTTATAAAGTGATATACGCCAAAAATATAATAAGCAAAAAAAGATTCTGTATCAAGTCACACGTGCCATCACTCACGTGATTGGCTTGCTGGGCACTTATGACTAGCAGCGTACAAGTAGCACTGGTGAGGAATAGGGGCTGCAACTTGGTCGAATCACCCCTGTTTCAAGTATCTCCTTTACGATCTTTTCAATTTCATCTTTTTGGAGGTGAGGATATCGGTACGGTCGAGTGTTCGCTGGTGGTTTGCCCAGAAGGATTGGAATTCGATGGTCATGTTGTCGAGAAGGAGGAAGATTGCATGGTTCAGCAAAAATGTCGACAAATTCAATAAGCAATTGGGCAAGATTTTGATCTTCAATTTCTATTTTCTTCCCCTCTGGTTGCTACTAGAGGTGCATCAAAAAGCCACCATTTACCTTGTGTAAAACTTTCTCTATTCGTTGGGTCGAAATAGTGGTAACGTTGCTTCTACGCTTTGATGAAACCACTTGATATGTGTTTATGATTTAAACTGCATTTTGAGCGATGCAGGTCTACTCGATCAGGTTTAGACAGTTGACGCAGGAGGAATTGACGTTGCGCCGGAAGAGATCACGTCAGGATATTGGATGGCTGAATGCTTCGAACGTCGGGCATCGGGCCAAGGAGAGCGAAATTGCGCCAAGGCTATCGGGGTTGCGGAGGTCAACCGCCGATTGGGCAACAAGCCGCAAGAGAGGACGATGCACTGAAGAATCGGACGAAGCGCCAACCAATGACGTGCCGAGCAACAGAATGTCAATTCGCGTTGTAATAATTGTCTAGATCGGAGTTGAGTTTTGGTTTGTGTGTGCAGGATTAACTACGATAACGATGAAGACATAAAGCGAAACAAAGTGCTGGAGTCAAGCGCGAAGGATTTGTTACGAGTTCGAGAGTTCGACGGAAGTCCGAAGGTTCGTCGGGAATGTTGTCGGAACTAGCCGAGAATGAGTAGGGAGCTTGCCGAAGGGTTTTTCGGAAGCTCGCCGGAAGGTTCGTTGGAAGTTCGCGGAGCTCACCGAGAAAGATCGGAGCTTGCCGAAGAAGCTCGTTGGAACTCGCCAAGATCAAATCGTGAAGTATAGGAGCTTGCCGGGAGTCCACAGAATGGTTTTCGAGAGTTTATCGGAAGACCGTCGGAAGTTCGCCGGAAGCTCGCCGGAAGAAGTCTTGACTTACGGACTTTGTAATAGCTTAGAAAATGTCTTTAAATTTATAGTTAGCACGTTAATTAGGGTTAGGATTAGGTGTTAATCCTATAACCCAAGTAGGGGCCAATTGGGCCCGAGTTCGGACTGGTTTGGGCCAAGTTTGGAGCCCAACCAGTGAGCTGATTTGGCCTAGGCGGTGGCACCGCCCAGCACCCGAGAGCTGGGCGGTGACACCTCCTGGGCTGGGCGATTGCACCGTCCAGCACCCGAGCGCTGTGCGATGGCACCACTTGGCTGGGTGGTGGCACCGCCAGCATCGGGAACATAAGAGAATTCAAATTTTTGGAGCCCAAATTTGAATCCTCTTGAGGCCTATAAATACTCCTCAAGTCTCAGCTGAGAAAACAACTCTTTGAGCAGCAAGTGATTGAGAGAAAAGTCTTAGAAGAGTCTTTGCCTTTCTTATTTTCAATTTGCTAGAGAGTTCTCCTCCTTCTTTCTTGCTGAAAATTTGTATGAGGTTGAACTACTTGTAAAAGGTTGTAAGAGGGGTATTTGCCCTTCCATTTCAAGAGATTTGCTAGTGGAAGGTGGGAGCCTCATCGAAGAGAGGCCTCGCAAGTGGATGTAGGTTATTTGACCGAACCACTCTAAAATCGACGTGATCTCTGGTTTGCATTTCATTATTACTATTTACATTACTGCAAACCTTCTTACATGCTTTAGTTCCTTATTACCTTTACTGTGCAACTTTAAGAATACGCTTTAAAGTTAAGCTTTTCAAGTTCCGTTCTTATCGTACGAAAGATTTGTCGAAACCAACGTTTTAATCCGCTGCACTAATTCACCCCCTCCCCCCCCCTCTTAGTGCTGTTCCGATCCTAACACGCTTCCTGCGTAGGATGATCTGTTTGTCCTTACAGTAGAATACTAATAAACACAGTATGCACAGTAATTATTTACAAAGTATCATAAACACAGTAATTATTTCATGTAAAATACTAATAATCAAATTAATAAAAGCTACTATGTTTGTGATACAGGTATATTAGTCATACAATAGATTAGTATCATGTAATACCATCAGGAACATCGGTTTACTGGACTTGTAGGAATTACAGATCATAAATCGAGCAAAAATTTCCATCGTTCATCATCCAGAAAGATAAGCAAATTAGTTGACACAAAATTTGACATAGCTGATAAGCATATCATGCAGCCAACATCTCCATCTTCTGTTCTGTTTATATGTACAACCACAGATGGCCTTCGTATGATCAAGCAACAAAATGGCTTTGGCCACTGGAATCCACTTCAGTTAGATAAAGTAGCCATAGAGCTCAATGAAGCAGATACAAAGGTTCCAAACGTTGGCATCACCTGATGCTGGACCAGTCAAAATGACTCGGAAAAACCTAAACGGAAGCAGCGCCATAGGACCAATTACAGGCCATGATGCGAACTGGCCAGACCTACAAATTGTCTGGTCATCGTTGTGAACTCTCAGATTAGTCCAATTTTTGCCATCCACAGATCCCTAGCACAGAAAAAAAAATGCAATGAACTGTCTTCATCACTGAAATAAGATACACCGGAAAAGCCATAAAGGAGAAGGATTACCTGAAAAGCCCAGGATCTTATGTATGTTGAGGAGCCATCCTGCCTCAAGGTGTAATAATTGCACATCAGCTGGCACAGAAAAGCAGGAAGAACATGAGCTGAACAGTATTTCAAAGTTTGATTAATACAAGAGATAAAATTATGCATCTGCATTTAAGACTATAACAACAAACAGTATCTCAGTAAGGCTTTCAAGGGGCTTGTTCTTCCTGCTTTTACACCTACATAGGCAATTTTAGTTTCTAGAATTTTAGCCTGGATTAGTGAATGACTAGTGGAGCTCTCCAGTTAGAATCATAAATAGAGCCCATGGTGGATGCTCTCCAGTTTCTAGAGTTTCTATCTGTCGAGTTAATTGCATTTGCTGACGCATTAATGTTTGTGCTTGTCCCAAATGCAGTTTCAGTTTATGCATGGCAGCAAGGAGCATCGAAATTGTCATTGCTATCAGAGAATGATCTAGTGCCAAAATACAAAATAAAATGGTCAGCCAAGAAGATGAGGATCTCACCAAAGTGGAAAACAGATGCAGATGTGAAACAACCAAATAAACAATCTGAGAAAATTGAGTGTCCTTTGTAGGTCTGTTGTTAATTTGTGTCTGAGATAATGCATAACATAATGTCTCTCACCACCTTTGGAACCTCCAGTGTCTACTTGATTTTGCTATTACAGCTGATTTTTTCATCTTTCCTAACTTCAAACCATGTTTGCATACTTTAATATAGGTTTATTCATTGGCCACAGACAAGTAACTAAGGTGCAGAATAATATCTAGGTTCATTCATACTCTTAAGATAGATCCAGGACTCAGGGCAATAATATGTTCTGGCCTCTTGAGGTACGTATAAACATAAAGCCAAGAATTATTAGTTCAAGTTTCAAAATAAAATAGAAGGTCAAGAATATATTCCATAATCTGCTTCTTATTTTCGTCATAGGTGTTCCAAAATTATGAAACAAAGAACTATTGAAAATGATAGTAGGTTTAGGTATTAGAGCAAGCCCACAAGCTTCTTCAAGAACAATCTAGGCTAACTTTTCAGAAGTTATCAAAGGATGAGCAAACATTAAAGTGTTAAAGGATTTCTAGGCACCTGGTGATCGTGTCCGATGTCAACCATCCACCATGCAGAACTATGGCCATCTTCAATCCGGGGTCCAGCAAAGGAGGTGGCCTATAGAATATATAAAAGTTAATGTTGTAAGTTTGACTTTTCAGGTTTCATCTTATGGATACCACATAAACTACCTGGTATGTCCTTGATACCAGTGTCTTTGAGTCCGTGTACCTAGAAGCAGGGCTGCTGGCTGTCAGAGTGATTTTCTGGAATTTAAGATGAATCAATGTGACAAACATACAACAACGACAAAGCCAGAAATTTCCAACATATTTTATGAAAAAGAAACTTAAATTCACCATAGAGAAGAATTAAGAAACTCGCCTTGGATAGAACAGGATTTACCCATGCATGTTCCCCATATGATGTCCCAGCAAAATATATTACTCCATTTTTGTCACCATCACATATGTATTGGAGCTCCTTGTAACTAGAATGTCTGTGCTGAAATCTTATACTGAAAGAATACCACTTTAATTAATATTTAATAACTATATGATTTAAAATAAAAAGTAAATACATAAATGTAAATATATGAAGGAACTCACTTCTGACTGACTTCTGGCATCTTGATTCCACCAGAATATTGAATGGCTTCCTTCACCTTTTGTATCAGACAGTTACAATTATTTCAAAGACAACTAGAACCATGAAACATAATTTTTATTAAAAAATTATATAAATGACTCACCAAGTCTCCAAACATGGGAATCTGGTTGCTAAGCCTGCTGTCTTCTAGCTGTGTTACATGACAGTATGTGCAATCAAATTTTGATAACCTCAAACCTCAAGCAGAAGCAAAATTCATTCTGGATGCAAAGCCTTACAACGTACCTTCTCAAGCAAAAATAATGGCATTAATGGAAATCGCACAAATGGTAGCAGCAAGAAAATTGATTGAAACCTCTCTCCAAAAATTTGTTCAGGTGTTGAAGAAATAAGGAGATCATCCACTGTAGCCCAACCAAAGACTTTACAGGCTTGCATGCACCATAGTACTATTGCATCCAAAACCTTCTCTTCTGAGGTTACAGTCATATCAGCATGCTGCAAAACCCATGATAAACGTAACCAAAAGCTTGCATTTGACCATGGACCTAATATCTCCTAAATTACATTTCGTTTTACTATATTTACCATGATAATTTAGATTGCACCTCTTTTAAAACCTAACTGCTAGAGCTGAAAAGGTTACAGATGCTCATGCTGAGAATCACATAATATTGGAGGTGAGATCAGTGCAATTTTTACGAAACTCACTTCGTCCCTCCCTCCCTCCCTCTCTCTCTCTCTGTCTCACACAAACACAAACAAGCACAAAGCTACAAGATCTATCCATATACATGTCTTCATTCATGTTATAACTTTATGTAGCACCAGGAAACTAGCAGAAACCATGAGACAAAAGACTGATCACTTATTAGCTAACTTTTTATTCTTCTCAACACAAAAGAAAAGATTCCATGGTGTTAAATTTACAATATGCATGGTGTTTTTATCAAAACATCTATCATTAGATACTCCAAAGCAAGGTTCGCCGTACCATACCGTACCGGTATTTCGACCCGGGCTCGGCACCGGTACGGTACGGTATACCGCTCGGTACACCTGGTACACCCAGATGTACCGAGCGGTACACACAGTGTACCGAGCACTGTAGTAGTGCTACAGTGCTACAGTGCACTGCTACAGTGCTCGGTACGGGCGGACCGGTACAGGGCGGTCCGCGTACCGCTAGCCTGTCGGACCGGTACGTACCGCCCGTACCGGGCGATACAGTCCGGTACGGCAAACCTTGCTCCAAAGTACTATAGTTTTCAGATGGAACTAAGAATATTGGCATTCTCTAAATGTAAGCCACAAAGCGTACAAGCAGTACAGGTCAAACCCAAAACATAATTCACCAAAGAGGTATGATGGAATTAAAAATGTCAATGCAATAAAGCTGTGTGCATCTTTTCTACAAATGGTCATACGCCCAATAAAACAATAGAAAGCCATGATGATCAGTTACGTCAACTGTAAATGGAACTACATACTATTCAATTTCTAACGAGGGATTGAATAATGACATAATGCAACTTACCAGAAGAATCTCCCTAAAGGTCGCCTCATCTAACAACACAAACTCAGTGCTGGCAGTTGTACAATAATCGAAGTGCATTGCAAAGTTCCTCTTGCATGTTTCTTCAAGGAGTTTATATGATTGGATTGATGAAACTGCTTGTAAAATGGTACACACTATATCCTGCAACAAACTTCAAAAAATTAGTTTCAACACAAGCATCTAGCAACTTCTCCAAAATCTTCGGAAGCCTTGTCCATTATATTTGCAAAACAGAAATAAGTCTTGATCGATGAGCTTGTTCCAGTAGTACAACACCAAACCTGCATAATATATGCACATGAGATGCATTAAGATCTTGCATTTCACCAGAGACAGCTATTAGAGTGGGGTCCCATCTGTGACATTCCACACCATCATGTTGGAACGCGTGATATTGAACATACAGATAGATAAAATAAGTGTAGGATACTTATATTTTATCATGATGGTGCTGCTGAAATGCATTATCCTTACAGCAACTATAGTAGATTCTTATGAGCTTGTTTATCAAAGACTGATTTCAACAGATGACAGATATATTAACTATCATAAATGTCATGATATATTACCAGGAGTCGTGAATTCAACTCTCAAAAGTCACCGGACTTTGACGAGTAAAGTTCTGATCATCTATTCAGTAATCTTTATACACTATTAGATGCTTTCTGTAATCTTACAGGATTGGAACAGTTAGCATTGTTGCTTCACTGGAAACTATCATATGTCATGGATAGTGCAAGGAATTCACTAAAAACATTTAGTGAATTCACTGGAAAACTATTATACAAGTCACTAAAAACATTTAGAGTAATTTAATCTATATACAAAGAATTCACTTTGAACAGCAACCAGTGGGTGTAGTTGGTCCAGGACACACATCCAATTTCTTCATATTTATTCCAAAAAATGGGAAAAATGAACATTTTGCTTGTTGTCTTAAACCATTGCAAACTTGCACATCTTGCAGCTGATTTGTATGAACTAGAAAATTACCTTGATGTTCCTCTTATTCACAACTTATGAAGATTGAAATTTGATGGTGAAAGAATAAACAATCAGATTCAAAAGAAATGCACAACTATACAAGAAAATTCAAGTGACTGAATACCTCTGAAAGACATTCCATAACTCGTTTGCAGCATTCTCGCTGAAGATAAAAAACGCCAAATTGGTCAGCAAGTAGAAGAAGTGGAATTAGTATAGGACCCATTTCTGTGATGTCCATTTCAAGTACTCCGCTGTACATAAACTGTATCATAACCCAAAATGCTTCTGCAGGAACATCCTTTAAATATATGTCTGAAGAACTGCTTTCAACCATCCCATTCGTGAACATCTGGAATGTGATCGGTTAAGATTACAGAAAAGAAAATCAATGGTTGTCAAGCACAACATATGCATGTAACTAAGAGACAGATGCTCAACCATTGAAAAAGAGAATAGGGCCAAAACCATTTCAAGGAACCTAAATGTGCTCAAGTATCTTTATTGTACAGTACAGTATGACAAGAAGAATACACACACCTTTGCAAATGGTGCACTCCATAGACTAAGAATGAGCTTGTGCGACTGCACGACAAGGCCATGATCTTCAATATGTATCTTTATATCACTATGCTCACCAGTAGCAAGAAAATGCTTCAGCTTTCCCACGTCAAGACGTACTTCGCAAGGAAAGATACCAAATTGCCGAACTTGGGAGCTCAGATTGATAATTTCGACTTTCTTACCAGAATCAAACAATTTTTTGTTCTTCCTAAAACGATCCATAATTTCTTCGCACTGCTTAACCAATGCTATAACTTTAAATTGTAAGCTCAACTCCTGTAGTGGGCCAAGTTGCCATTCTACAATCTAGGCCAAATTATAAAAACCAACAAAAGAAAAATCAGCAAGGATGTTGCTCAAAGAGAGAAAACATATAGATATCGTTAAATGCTGTATAACATACTTGAGTCCGGCCAATATATATGAATTCCAAAAAGGCATGGAGAACAGGATATGATGTTGAAGGTAGTTCTATAACATTTTGATCAGTTGATCCCAAGGAGAAATCACCAGTAGAACTCAAAATCACCTTGTGTGCAGGAATAACCTTTCTTTCTGTACCAACTTCAAATAAGACATCAGCTAGATCCCAGTTCTCCAAAAAATTAAGAAGCCCCCACTTTCCTAAATTGTCATTCACATTCTCCAGCCCATCATCCTCATCATCCTCTCCTTCATAATCTTTATAGTCTATGTGGCTCCAAAGAGCATTGTGATGTGATGGCATGTGCAAGATACTGATATTTCTGTATCCAACATGCTTATCCCAGCTGCTTAGACCAATATACTGCACATTAAAATTAGGCTCTGAATCATGCCATTCAAAGACAAGGTTCTGAAAAGGATACTTCCCTTTGCCAATGCTAATCAACCCATCATATATGCTAATCCAATAGCTCTGAAATGCTGATGAACATAACCCCACTCCAGCAACGTCTACAACAGTCTTCCCACTTGCTTCGATCTTTAGCCTTCGATTTCTATGACTACCGAAAATGATGGTATAGTTGGGATTGTTATCCATTTTGTAATGATAGTGTTGGCTCCCCACTTGCTCCCTGAACACCAAAGTCACATCATTTTGAGCAAAAGCTTCAAAGGCAACACAACCACGCCCAGCCTCTTTAAACCTCAGCTCCTCACGCCAGACACACTTGAAAGGTGCAACTGTGAGGAACTTCTTCTGCTTCTCCACACTCATTTTTCTGTTAAAGCAAGGAGAACATAGACAAGTGGGGAGTCAGTAACATCTAAGACCAGGAGATTCAGTTGAACAAATTCTAAAAAGGATCATTCATATGAAAAACAGAGCAGATAAAAAAGGAAAATGTAAACAACCAAAAACAATGAACCACCCAACTGAGATACTTGCTTAAAATAACCCTTTGAAAAGGTTAAATAAGTATCAGACTATCTTCAAAGAAGCTGGTGGCTAACAAAGAATGCAATTATGCAACATAGAAGCACCTGGAAGGTTTTATACAACAAAAGAGTTCTGATGGATGAAAACGACAAGAAAAAAAAAAACAAATCAGTGGGTTCAACACTGGAGGCAAGGGAAAGGGATAGTTTACAAGTTTCTAAAAGCAAGTATGTCACATCCTGAAATTTTTTTTTTTTACAAGGTCACATCTTTCCACAAGTACATTCAAAGCCAAATAAATAAATATCACTTTATTCATAACTTATAAACATTTATTATGATTTATTTATTCGTCAAAGCATAAGTCAAAAGTATTTATTAAAAACATAGTGATGTTAACTCGAAGAAATATCCAAATGGCACTACCTAACGGTAGAAGAAAGTTTGCTCTCTGCTAGAATCTGATTTAGTGCTGGTGGGAGGCTACTCTGAAAATAAAAAATAAAGAAATTTCAGCAACGCTGAGTAGAAACCCTATAAATCAACTGAAAATGAATATATGATCAAAATTCAATCATCCCGTTGGCGTATATCAAATGCCCAAAGGAGCACTCTCCCAACAACGGATGGAGAGGCTTTATCCTATGGGATGAGTTTGTATTCTCCCAATAACGGATGGAGGCAAACTCATATCGTACTTCCAACAACAGATGAAGTGGTATCCCTCACCCGCTAAAGTGGAAATACGTTCCTCCCAACAGCAGATGGAGGAACCGTCCAATCGTCATATCTGATATCCTGCTAATCCCTGAAGTAAATTGCCCTACTGCCCTCGGCAGAAAAATAACAACATGTCATACTGGTCATATCTATATCAGGGTGAAATAACACATCTAAAACATTTCTTTTAAACATCATCAATGTCAAATAATATCAATTAACCCTCAATTGACTTGAACCCTAGTTCAATCGGTCTAATTGAACTCGATTTAACTAAAACCCAATTGAACCGATCTCTAATCCTTATATAACTAGTCTGAAACCAACCTAGACTAATATAATTTGGATTAGATTAGGTTAAATTTAAGTTAAACATATTTGAATAAGTAAAACCAATTCAAAATCACCCTGAATCGATCTAACTGATCAAATCTGATTTGGTTTAATCAAAGTTTGAGCTCAAATCCAACAACTACATAATACTGGGCTAGGTTGGGCTAGCTTATTTACTAGTCATGTGCACTGCACATAACCGTGCATGCACCACACCAGGCTAGGCTAGCCCTTGGCCCATGAACTGGTATGTGCATCGCACGTGACCGCCCATGTTGGGCTAGGCTAAGGTAGCCTACGAGCTAAGGCCTAACTTACGGGTTGAGCTTGGCCTGCTAACTGGAATTGGTCTATTGATTGGGCCTAGTCAATAAACTATGGCCTGACCCGTAGGTTGGGCCTGGCCTGCTGACTGAACCTGGCCTATTGATTAAGCCTAGCCTATGGGCTATTTCAACCCAAATCCTACCTAATTTCATCAATTTTAAATTATGACAATATATATCCATTAATAATAATACAATTAACAGAACAACAGATTAAAAGATATACTTCAATACAAAAAAATAACATTTTTAATTCAAATAAAAATCATATATCATATATTCAATACATACGACATAAATAATTTCAACGTAATATAATCAAATAATAAAATTCTGAACCTTAAAAGGTTTTAAAGAATATCTTAAAAACTTTAGATAATATATTTTAATCCAACAATAAAAATTTTAACATTTAAAGGATTGATAAATACTTTCGAACTACAAATAAAATTTCAACATTAGGGGAATCAAAATAAAAGCTTTTATTTTTTTCATGAAAGGCAAGGAAACCTACCTCTCCTCAGTAGGATATCAACTCCTAATTCCTCCCACTATTGGGCTTGGCTTGGCGAGGAATGAAGGAGAGAAATCCCTCTTCTTAAATAGGAGAATGTGAGCCCTCCAATTAAGAAAATTTTTTTATTTTTATATTTATTTAATATAAATTTTCATTTAATATACTAACAAATATGACATCTCTCTATTTGAAATACTTACTAGTTGTTTCCTAATTTATAATGATAATCAAGGAAATAAAAATTAATATTTCCTAAATCACAATGGCAAGCAAGGAAATAAAAACAAATTCCTAAATCGAATATTTGATTACATTTCTCCCCTCCTAAATGGAATTTGGTCCCCAAATTAACTTACCTTAAAAAAATAGGTAAGGATACTACTCTCGCACATCTTCTTCTCTTTCCCAAGTTGCCTCATTGTCTGAATGGTGCTGTCAACGGATCTTTATCAAAGGTAAAACTTTATTCCTTAAAACGTGTTCTTTCCTTTCCAAAATCTGGGTTAGTTGTTCTGCAAAGGTGACATTATTTCTTAGTTATAGAGGTTGATAAGATATGACATGGGATGGATCCCTGATATATCTCCGAGTATAGAGATGTGGAATACATCATGGATGATAGCCAACACTAGGAGCACCAATATGCATGCTACAAGCCCAACCTTTTGTGAGATCTCAAATGGACCAATAAATCTATGGGCTAACTTGCCCCTTTAACCAAACCTCATGACTCCCATGGTTGGTGACACCTTCAAGAAGACGTGATCACTAACTTTAAACTCCAAATCTCTTTGCATAACTTTTCTGGCGACTTTGAGCTACTAATAATCTCTAACATATGATTCGAATATCATCAGTATCTCTTTAAATTAATTGAGGTCTCAAAAGCTTCTGTTCCCCCACCTCATCCCAATACACAGGTGATCTGCACTTTCTCCATAAAGAGCTTCAAATGGGGCTATCTGTATACTAGAGTGATAACTATTATTGTAAGCAAACTTAATTAGGTGCAAGTACATATCCCAACTTCCACCAAAGTCCAAGGCATAAGCTCTTAAGAGATCTTCAAGAGTTTGTTTTGTTCTCTCAGATTGACCATTAGTTAGCGGATGAAAAGCTATACTAAATTTTAATTGTGTGCCTAAAGATTTTTATAGATTTCCCCAAAACTTAGAAATAAACCTTGGATCTCTATCCGAGATAATGCTAACTAGCACCCCATGATATCAAATAATCTTTTTAATATATAGGCTTGCTAGTTTATCGAATGAATACTTCTTGTTAACAGGAAGAAAGTGAGCGGATTTAATAAATATGTCCACTACTACCCAAATTACATTATGTCCTTTCGTAGTTTTGGTTAGTCCTGTCACAAAATCCTTAGTGACCTACTCCCACTTTCATTTAGGAATTCAAGGCTTTTATAATTTTCCTGCGATACTTGATGTTCTGCCTTCAGGTGCTAGTAGATTAGACATTTATTTAGAGACAAATGCTGCTATATCTCTTTTCATATCATGCCACTGGTAGTTTTGGCATAAATCCCAATACATCTTGGTAGTCTTGGGATGGATATTAAATTTTAATCTGTAGGCCTCCTTCAAAAATTGCATCTTTACTAAATAACTTTTGGGAACACAAAGTCGATTGTAGAATGTAATAAACCATCTTCGGCTTCGAGGAACTCAGGTTTAGATCCCTTAGCTATCATCTGAAGATATGCATCTTCCTTCTGATCTTCTTTAATCCTTTCTACCAAATATGATTGTGACATCAAGCATGCTAGAAAATCTTTATTTGTCTCAAATAAAAGTTCTAGTTTCAAATGTACCAACTCTACCATCATAAAATTTCTTTGAATATTCATATAAGCTATAAGACTTGAAATATTTCTGCTTCAGATATTAGCGACTACATTAGCCTCGCATGATGGTAGTTGATATTAAAATCATAATCTTTTAGAAAGTTTAACCATCTTCTTTGTCTTGTATTTAAATCCTTCTGTGTGAAGATATAATTGAGACTCTTATGATCTGCAAAGATTCTAAAAGTTTGTCTATAGAGATAATATCTCCAAATTTTCAGTGCAAAAATAATAACTACTAGCTCTAAGTCATGAGTAGGATAGTTCTTCTCATAAGACCTTAATTGTCTAGATCCATAAACAACTACCCTCTCATTTGAACACAACCCGAAGTGATCCATCACTATACACTACAAAACCTTCCCCTCCTGAAGGAATCACTAAGATAGGAGCACTGGTTAATTCTTCCTTCAATTCTTGAAAACTTCGTTAAAATTTATCATCCCACACGAACTTTATATTCTTCTGCATCAACCTGGTTAAGGGTGTTGTTATTTTTGAAAAACCTTCTACGAATCTTCTATAATATCCAACTAAACCCAAGAAGCTTCTAATCTCTAAAACATTAGAAAGTTACTTCCAATTTATCACAGCTTCAATTTTTTGGGGGTCAACAGATATACTAGCACCTAAAATTACATAACCAAGAAACATAACTTCATTGAGCCAAAAATTGCACTTACTCAATTTTACATAAAGTTTCTCTTGTTTTAAAACTTCCAAAACTATCTTGAGATGGTGTTCATGTTCCGTCCTACTTTTGGAATAGATCAAGATGTCATCAATGAATACAATTACAAATTTATCAAGATAAGTGTAAAACACCCTATTCATGAGATCCATGATTATAGCCGATGCATTTGCAAGTCCGAAAGGCATTACTAAGAATTTGTAATGACCATATCGTATTCTGAAATCAGTTTTCTATATATCTCCTTCTCTTATCTTTAATTGATGATAATTGGATCTCAAATTAATCTATGAGTATACCTAAGTACCTTGAAGTTGATCAAATAGGTCTTCTATTCGGGGAATGAGATATTTATTCTTTATAGTCACTTGGTTAAGCTATTTATAATTGATACATAGCCGTATAGATTCATCTTTATTCTTCACAAACAAGACAGGTGAACCCCAAGGTAATACACTGGGTCAAATAAAACCCTTGTTCAAAAGATCCTGAATCTGTTTCTTTAACTCCTCTAGCTCAATTGGTGTCATTCTATAAGGGGGTTTAGAAATAGGTACAGTGCCAAGGTAGAAGATCAATTAGAAATTTAATCTGCCTATCTAGTGGCAGTCCAAGCAGATCTTAAGGAAAAATCTAAAAAATCCCATACAATAGGGATATCCTTTAATACTGACTTATTAGATTCTTCTCCAGAAATGAAGGCCAATTATCCCTAACATCCTTTCAGTAATAGTTGAGTAGCACTCAAAGCTAAAATAATATAATGGAGCTTTTCTTGAATCCCAATAAACTGAAAAGGTGGTTGATCTAGGGGTGAGAAAGTAATAATCTTTTAGAAATAATTAACACTTGCATAGTATGATGAAAGTCAATTCATACCCAAGATAGCATCGAAATCTTGGAACTCTAGTAGAATAAGATCTACTAGCAAATCATGACTTTCCATAGTAATAATACAGTTTCTAAATATCTGATTAGCTATCAGAGAGTTTCCAACTAGTGTTGCTACCATTAACACATTATTTATTATCCTTGGATTCTTATGCAATCTCATAACAAAATAAGGTAATATAAAAGAATGCGTAAAATCAGAATATATAAGCACAGAAGCAGGCATATCACAGAGTGTGATAATACCTTTAATAATAAATCTCAAAGCTTCAGCATCTTATTAGGTCAATGCATAAACCCTCGCCTGACCTCCCTCTCTAGATCCTGGCTGTTGTAGTCTAACTGTTTGGGGTGGAGCTCGACGTTGATGTTGCTTCCAAGGCAGTCCTTCGACATGTACCTTGGTTGTTGATAATAAAAGCATATACACTATCCCATGGGGCATGAGGTGAAAACTTGATTAGTCTTCACAAAGAAATAACATATTATGATGACTTAATTACCGGGAGCTCCTGCCTATTGATGCTCTGAGGGTCCAGAATGTGATCCCTCATACGTAGATGATACAATACTAAAAGGTCGCTTTTGATCCTTTACTTATTGCACTTCATTATCTAATTTTTCCACCACCAAAGCTCGATTTAGTACTTTAGCATATGTTGGTAAAATCAATACAACAACGGACTTTCTAATTGATGGACGAAGTCCCCTTTCAAAGTGACAAACTCCTTGATATTCATTAAACACATTATGTGGAGAGAATTGGGCTGGCTTAGTGAAATAATGATCGTATTCCATCACGATCCTACTTCCTTGGTGGATGTTAAGGAACTTTTGTTGCTTCTCAAAACGAACTGAATCAGGAAAAAATTACTCATAGAATGCATCCTTAAACTGTTCTCAAGTCACCTTATTGTCTCCTGCCTCCAACATCCTCCTTTTTGAGGTATATCAAGTATTTGCCTTCCCTTCCAAAATGAAAGAAGCAAAAGACACCTTTAGATTTTCACTACATTTGATAGCTTCAAATGTCTTCTCCACTTGACGGATCCAACATTCAACGAAGATTGCATTTGGTTTTCCTTTAAAAATAAGTGGTCTCACTCTCTTAATATGATCTAAAGTATTATTTCCACCCCACGGAGCTCCATCTTGCTCCTCCCTAACGCTTAAAGCAACCTCTAACAGCATTGAAGACTCCATGTACACCATCTGGACCATTGGCAAGTGCTGGGGCACGAGGTGCATTCTGCGATGTCAAAGAAGTTGGCACATAATTAGTAACAGGTGTATGTGAGAACTAGGTTTGCTCTACAATGAATGGAAATTCCAAGTTATGGCTTGCTCGAACACATCTTCAAGTGCGCAAGCTAGTGGCATTACGACCACGAGCACCTCGAGCAATAGAACCACTGTTCTCTCAAATTGGCTCAATTACTCCTTTAATAGGACAAAGACGATCATTGATCAAGATAAGAGACGAGCACCTTGAGCAATAGGCCCTAGACCATACTACCATAAAAAGATGTCACATCCTAAATTTTTTTTTTTTTTACAGGATCACATCATTCCACAAGTACATGCATAACCAAATAAATAAACATCACTTTATTCATAACGTGTAAGCATTTATTACAATTCATTTATTCATCAAAGTATGAGTCAAAAGTATTTATTGAAGAACCTAGTAATATTAACTCGAAGAAATATCCAAGTGGCTCTACCTAGTGGTAGAGAAAAGTCTGCTCTTCACTGGAATTCGATTTAGTGCTAGTGGGAGGCTACTCGAAAAATCAAAAACAAAGAAATTTTAGTAACGCTAAGAACCCCTATAAATCAATTGAAAATAAATATATGATTAAAAATCAATCATCTCATTGGCGAATATCATTTACCTTAAGGAGCACTCCCCCAAGAGCTGATGGAGAGGCTTTATCCTACGGGATGAGTTTGTATTCTTCCAACAGTGAATGGAGACAAACTCATATCGCACTCCTAACAACGGAAAGAGTGGTGTCCCTTACCTTCCAAAATGAGAACACGTTCCTCATACTAGTCATGTCTATATCGAGATGAAATAACGCATTCAAAACATCTCTTTCAAAAATCATCAATATCAAATAATACAAATTAGCCTTCAATTAACTAGAACCCTAGTTCAATCGATCTAATTGAACTCGATTTAATTAAAACCCAACTAAAATGATCTATAATTCTTATTTAACTGGTCTGAAACCACCCTAAACTAATATAATTTGGACAAGATTAGATTCAATTTAAGTTAAACATATTTGAATAAGTCAAACAAATTCGAAATCACCCTAAATCGACTTAACTGATTAAATCTGGTTTGGTTCAATCAATATTTTGGCTCAAATCCAACAATTACATAATATTAGGCTAGGTTGGGCCAACCCATATACTAATCATATGCATTACACATGATTGTACATGCACCACACTATGCTGGGCTAGCCCTTGGTACATGGACTGGTCATATGCGTCGCACGTAATCGCCTATGTTAGGTTAGGCTGAGCTAACCTACGGGCTAAGGCCTAGCCTGTTGGTTGGGCCTAGCCTACTAGTTGGGCCTAGTCTATTGATTGGGCCTAGTCAATGGGTTGTGGCTTAACCCATGAGTGGGGCCTGGCCGACCTATTGACTAGGTCTAGCCTATAGGCTATTTCAACCCAAATTGTACCTAATTTCATCAATTTCGAATTATGACAACATATATCCATTAATAATAATACATTAAACATAATAATAGATTAAAAGATAAGATTAAAAAATAATCTTTAATACAAATAAATAACATTCTTAATTCAAATAAAAATCAGATATCATACATTCAATACATATGGTATGAATAATTTCAACATAATCTAATCAAATAATAAAATTCTAAACCTTAAAAGGGACTAAAGAATATCTTAAAAATTTTAGATAATATATTTTAATCCAACAATAAAAATTTTAACATTTCAAGGATTAATAAATATTTTCGAACTACAAATAAAATTTAAACATTTAAAAGAATCAAAATAAAATTTTTATTTTTTTCAAGAAAGATAGGAAAACCTATCTATCCACAATAGGATACAATTCCTCGTTCCTTCAAATGCTAGACTTGGCTTAGCGAGAATATAATTCCCTCCACTTAAATGGGAATGGAGAATCCATCCTCTTAAATAGGAGAAGGTGAACCCTCTAATTAAAATAAAAATTAATTTTTATATTTATTTAATATAATTTTTATTTAATATACTAACAAATATGATATCACTCTATTTGAAATGCTTAATAATTATTTTCTAATTTACAATGATAATAAAAAAAATAAAATTAATATTTCCTAAATCACAATAGCAAACAAGGAAATAAAAACTAATTCCTAAATCAAAGGTTTGATTACAAAATAAGAAAACATATACTTACCAAAGTACAAACCAGATCTTATCTTACTCCATTCATCAAAAGAAAATATCTGCAGCTAAAGGACAACACCTATCAGTTAAACCAAACCTGAAAAAAGCAAGCACCACATGAAATCACAATATATTATGGCAGCTATGTTCCAGGAATTTAAATCGATAAAGATGACAATATTGCCAACAAGACAACAGCGGGAATGAGTCCAAAATTAGATTCAGAGAGAAAAGATTTCATAATTTTGCCAGAACTTGCCGATGAAAAACTTGTTCTTTAGAAATATTAGTGGTTTGACGCCAACCAAGATGGGATCCCCACAAGAAACCGACAAAGAGGAAGAAAACGTCATCTTGGAGAATACCCGCCTCAAATTTGATCTCCTTTTTCTCAAAGGATCAAAAAATCAAACAAACAATCTCTAAAACAACGAAATGATAAGAGAATTTGAGGAAACATGCCTCAACACTCATAATCCATGTAATTCCAGCTGATTGGGAAGGGTTTCGGAAACCCTAAAATTGAACTTTTAGGTTAAGACGGTCATATGCTAATAAGTAGGTCCCCAAACATGTACAATTGGCGTTATTTCCACTGCAAGGTGTTCCAATAGCGGCACTGACCGTGATGGAGACAAAGCTGACTCACTATTTGTTGATCTTATCCAGAAAAACTATTTTTCCCCTTAAATGTCGAATTTAAATGAACCACTGAAATCCACATAAAAGACTTGATGATGTCAAAGGCTCATCTCTTATCCAAAGATCAAAACAATCGACAAAACAAGTTTTAGGGCGAAAGACTTCACTTTCATCACAAAAATACTCTCTCCACAACTGTCTTGTGAAAGAATCAGATCACTTTCATCACAAAGCTGACTCACTATTTGTTGATCTTATCCAATAAAAACTATTTTTCCCCCTTAAATGTCGAATTTAAATGAACCACTGAAATCCATAAAAAAGACTTGATGATGTCAAAGTCTCATCTCTTATCCAAAGATCAAAACAATCGAGAATACAAGTTTTAGGGCGAAAGACTTCACTTTCATCACAAAAAAACTCTCTCCACAACTGTATTGTGAAAGAATCAGATCATTCTTATTGGAGAATAATCTGGAAACCGAAACAGGCGTAAGACGAGGTTAAGATCCACACCGAGCAGTCAGATTTAACATCACATGAAACAGAGAAAACGGAGCCGACAAAAATAACTCAAGAATCGTCAGAAGCAATCGAAGAAGAAAGAAATCGTCGGATCGAGGTGAACTCACGCTTCCGATCTCAAGATTTAACATCAAATGAGACAGAGAAAACGGAGTCGACAAGAACGAACTCAAGAATCGTCAGAAGCTATCGGAAAAAGAAAGAAATAGTTGGATCGAGGTGAACTCACGCTTCCGATCTCCCAACGATCTGGTCCACCCTCTCTCCCTCTCGTGCTGACGTCGCGCCCACTACACATGCTCCATTCACGCTTCCGAAAGAAATCCTCGGATCGAAGTGCACTCACGCTTCCGATCTCCCGATGATCTGATCCAGCGCCTCTCTCTCTCTCTCTCTCTCTCTCACCTCTTTTGTGTGATGACGTCGCGCCTTCTGTAGATTTTTCTGTTCACTTCGTTACGTGTTTGACCGTGCCGTTGTTACAAAAAAAGAAAGGAGCTCCATATTTCCTACCAGCTTTCAAACCACCCTAATAGCAACCCGCCTCATTATTCGAGGAAGCAGGGAGCCTGAATACAGGAGGATATAACTTTGTTCTGGTAATGTTATCCTAGTTTGTCTAAAATTCTTATTTAATCAACAGCTTTATCATGAAACTTCTGTCCTGTGCTTATAGATGAGAAATAAATCTGTACTCCGGCGACTGTGTACCCAAAAACCCTCCCTCCTCTCCTTCCACTTTGGTGGCCGAAAGGAATGCGTCCTCTCCTCCCACTTTGGCGCCCGAAAGGAATGCGGGGTACGCTGTTGGTGAACGAAAAAAGGTCAGTAATTCCAAATTGGATGGTCTTTCTAAGCTGGATGACATGGGTAAGTTTAGCTGCCAATGACCGAGAATAAGCGAAGTTGGATCACTTATTTGCATCACTTAGAAGTTGGAATCTGATGAATCCACCACCATTCGACTCTCTTAGTATCATTGCTTTTACATATTTGTACATATGTACATATGTTTAGTAGTATACTTGATTTTATATATTTTTTATTTAAAAATATAAATAACGATAATTCATAACTGCTCACTGTATTGAACAAAACTATCCCAAAATGATTTTAAAATAATTTTTATATGCCATAACATGTTTTCTATAGTCACAAAGCATAATCATCTCAATACCCTAAAACCTCTAGAATGACCCCAAAGAGGATGAGACTTCTTCGAGATAGTGTTTGATGTTAATCGATATACACAAACTATTCATTTTGTCTTCTAAAATCCTTGCTTTCCCTTTTTTTCTCTTACACTTAAAATGTATGCTAAATTACTTATAAAACTTCCCTCTTTACGAAACATCAAAATTTGTTCATCGCTCATTTTCAAACTATTTAACTTTCTCTTTTTACAAATCCTACAAAACCTAAGCAAAGCTACAAATTGACTAACCTTTTGCAGACGTATATCGCAAAGATACATCATAACTTAAACAATCCCAACTAAATCTGAAAAATTCATACAAAAATACATCATGACTTAAGTAACTCTAACCAAATCCGTAACTTTGCCGTAAAAATAACTCATGACTTAAACAATTTCAATTAAATCCATGACAATAGGTAAGCGCATGGGTTCATATTATAACAAGGCTCAACTCATCTTTGAGATATTTCATTCATTCGTTCAACTGAATAGCTTTATAAAAACCTGCAGACCCGATTATATTTATCTATACTTTTATCAAATGTTCCTCTTCCAATCTCGGCAACAATAATGAGATTTCTGTAATTTAAGAAAATAACAATTATTAAAAAGTTTCACAGGACAAATATGCAGACGCTAAAGTACTTGCAGTAGCGTTGATGTCATAGTTCATTGACTTGTACAATGACATTCCACTGGTCCAGTATATAGCAGAACGAACAGGATAAACATCTTCAAGTTTGCTACATGTCCCAAACCAAATTTATTCAGTAAACTGATCTGTTAAACATAACAGATTGGAGACTCCCTTGATGGCCACGGCCGCGATCCTAATGTGATTCCTGTTCGGCAGCAGGTGAGGTACAAACATTATTTTCAATAACTCTTTACCAGTGTCAACAACCGGCTAGGTGTTCTTACCAAAAGAAGTTATCCAATTAGTCAATGAAATACCACCAGTATTTTACCAAACGAAGTTATCCTATATGCAGAAGATGTAAAAGTTGAAATTGATAAATACCATAATTTTAGAACCAGAAATACTTCTGACCATGGTTTAGCAAAGTCTAGCATAAACTCATCGATTCAAGCCAAATGAAGCATATGTAAACCACATGAAGTAATGTAATTCGATAATCTTGCATGGTACAGTCCAAGGTTGAGTCTTCAAATTAGATATTTCAAGCATGATCATAAAAATGTGGAACATAAGAAAGAAGCTCCCTTTATTGTATAAGAAAACAGCTGATTTCGTTATATTTTATCAATATTCAAATCTAGATAGTTTAAAATGAGCATGAAAATACAAAGTGAAAACATATCAACCAGAAAGATACCTATAGTGCACTAAAAACAGACTAGAAAGAAAGGAACTAAACTAGCAAAGGATATAATGCAAAAAAAAATTACAGATATGATCCAAGTATAATTGTGCCTTGTACCAGACAGGTGGATTGAGTATCCATTAACCACTTTGTGGTCTCATCTAACTTCACATCAAGTCTGAATTCCCATCCTAATATGACTTCATCCATCAATAAAAAGTGTGGTGGTAGTATACATAGAAAAAATTCCCATGGAGAACACTCAACAGCATATTTTTTGTCAGGGTCCAATGGAAGAATGCATTTACGTACGGACACTGGTCCACCATTTGGCAAGACATCTAATTTACCCTTAATGATTTTACCACTTGCATCAATCGTCATGAACAATGCATCTGCAACACAATTTTGTAAAGATGGGTAATCAAACCACATCCTATAGAATGCCTTCCAGATATTTACTAATGTTGTCTAGCTCTTCCATATGGCCACATTCCATGATGCAACTTAATTGTCTACCACCTACATAATATCATCCTGTTACATGGATGATTTTACCCTTGCATCAATCATCATGAACAATGCATCTGCAACACAATTTTGTAAAGATGGGTAATCAAACCACATCCTATGGAATGCCTTCCAGATATTTACTCATGTTATCTAGATCTTCTATATGGCCACATTCCATAATGCAACTTAATTGACTACCACCTACGTCATATCATCCTGTTACATGGACTTACAGTCAATCATACCCAACCAGTCTTCCTAATACAAAAGTCTTCCTAAGAAAACAACAGGACTGGGATAGTGACATGTTCTTATTTATCATTATGGATGGAGCATATTTAGCAAGGTCCATAAATCAAGCAGACTCCACTTACCCTCTCCTTTCTTGTGACTACCATCATTGAGGATATTGATCATATCTTCATGATATGTAATGATTTATCAGATGGATGGAGCATAACTCACAAGGTCCATAACCCTTATTCCGAATATGCACCTGCATACTATTGCTCTGAATTTAGCAAATGGCACATATGTGTACACTTCATGCTCCGGTGCAGGGAGGAACAACTCGAGTATAATTAAAGAATGAATGATGGCCAAAACCATGAGGTTTGCTCAAGATCTCATACTGCACAAGGGATGGGGAAATCACTTGTCAGGAGATGATATTTAATATGGTTTACTGCTTCCCTTTTATTTCCTACTTTCCAATCTCTACCTGCAATCTTTCTCCTAAAATTTATAATAGATAAGGCAGGCCATTTCCTCAAATAGTATCAGCAGAAATTTGCATTCTTCAAGTGTGAGGAAGTTTGAAATAAATTTATGCACATAGTAACTGTACAAAATGCTTGATCAAAATTAATAGTCCAATTGTGCAAATTATGTAAATATGAAGTGATGAGCTAAATTTGATCCATGCAAATGTCTATGCTCACATAAAAGAAAAGCATGTAAACTTTATTCAAATAGGACTTTTTCATTATAGGTGCTACATCTGTTATATGCTAGGACAACCAGGTAGAAGGCATATAACGGTTCTGTCCCAAAGGGCACAAGCAGGATAATGAAACATGCCCAAGTAAAACAGAAGAATCAAACAAACTTAAGGAGTAAGTTGCACAGTAGTACCTCATGTTCATGTCCATGGCCATGAGAGTGGTCGCCATGTCCTTCCCAAGGATGACGCCAACCCTATGAAGATAGTATTGGTACCATAATATATATTTAGATAGAAAAAAGAACCAAAAATCAGTGGATATGTTAATATTCTGATAAATGAACTTACCAACACTACTGGACCATCCTGCTTAGCCCTGTAAAGTATCCAGAACCTGCAAATAGAAAAAAAAAATCTGCAAATGGATCACCGTTGTCACAATGTTGAAAAAAATTCTTCACAATATGATCTATTTTTTTGACTAAATGGCAAATACAGGGCACACATGCTATTGTATACTTGCTATGTACAAGTGTCACCATTGTCACTATGTTGGAAACAATTCTTCATTTAATACAAATCTATTTCTTTTGGCTCAATGGCATATACAGGGGATGCACATGCTATTGTACACTTGCTATCTACAAGCACTCAGTGACACGTATTAGCTGCATTCCAAATGGATGACCTCCAAGCAGTGAATGAGAACATGACCTTGTGATAGACATTACACTGATTTTGAGAATAAATTGACTAATATACAACCAGGTGATTGGTTTGCAACCACCCCGTGTCACCTTCCATCAAAACACACAAGGTGTGGCTTGGATCTTCCAGACCTAGATGGCCATTGTTCATCCCCCTCAATTAAGCTACCTGAACTTTCCAGACAACTTCCAAACACTTGGCTGTACTCGAGTCAAGGAACATAGTAAACACAGTAAGGGCAGTCCCCTTGTAGAACTAGTATTGTGCAAATTGTTCAGCAATCTTCTCAGGAAACCATGTCACAGAGCTGATTGAACTCAATCGAAATCCTGGCCCGAGTCCATCAAGCCAAAGTTCCGATTGATTTCAAAGGATGGAACCCTAAAGGATGGTGTGTACAAGGAAAACAGCTACAAAGATTAGAAGGCTCTAGGGAAGGAAACCAATTTCAAGTCCTAAAGCTGCAACATTCAACATTTAATGGCTTTGCATAGAGCTTATACAAGGCAGTCAATCGTATTACTGCCTTGCTTCCAGGCCACATTCAGAAGTGATGTTGCAATAGCTTATCTTAAAAAATATCACTATGCCCATACATTAAGTTTAAACTAGAATGTAAATCATCATTCAAAAACTTCACTATGTCATGTTATTTTAAGCCCCAAAAATTGGACAAGATCTGACATTAAAAAACAAATTATGTAAAGTGCTTTTATATATCTACTGGTGATATGTTAACCCCAATTATTGCTGGAAACCAACTATGATACAAATGACAACTCAGATAAGTGACCAAGGGTTTTGTGTTAGGACAAAAATGATAACCACTCAAGCAGTATAGAAAAGCTAATTGATCAGTAATCAGAAAAGGAGTTGTCATAAAATAGGCATCATCCGAGACCAACTTTCTGTGATCCTAACGATGCCATTTGTAGGTCGTGACAAAGTCCCAGTCAACTGTGACAGATGGAAAACCACACGGACCAACAGAACCAATCAAATGTTCTTCAGAAATAGATCGATCATAAATTTTAAAAAACTAATTTTTATTGTGATTCCTGATTCTCCTTCAGATAAAATGATGGAAGCAAACTGTTACCTGAGACGAGAGTAAGCCAAAAGGATAGCTTAAATTCGAGGTGTAGAAGGGAGGAATTCTTGGTTAGTCTGTACGATCTATGTATCAAGATTAAAAATTAGACCATAGATCCCGGAATACGGCCTAAGACAGACTGACTGTTAGATCGAGGACAGCAATGACCACCATTTAGGGGTTCCCCACGGATTAGCATCAAATCTTACCAGATCAGAACCCCAGTACTTACAAGAGAAAAATCTACACCCTTTCTTGAGAGAAACATCTGCACCCTCTCCGGTAACCATCTCGATTGACAGATCAAAAGGAGGAGCTTGGAGAGTTAGGGTTCAAGGTAAGATTACCACATGATGGCGCAGAGGCCCTTCCCGGTGACAACGTGCCACCGCTTCGGGTGGTGGATGGTGAAGCCCTTGTACGTCGTGCTCCCACCGTGATCCCCGCCGCCGCCCATCCGTCTCCCTCTCTCTCGATGAGATCGATCTACCGATCTGCTGAATCGCCCGCCACAAGCGAAAACTCACCACGAGCGTGGATCTGGACTTAACAGGTCGAAGTCGGATCGGATCTACATAGGATCCGAAAATGATGGGATGTTGAGTCGATTCCTGCCCTACGTATTGGAGCGGGGTATCGGATTCAGATCAAATACATCCGACTTGTGAGGTTAATGGATCGGATCCAAAACCCAGGTCTCATAGCCAAATCATAGAGGTGGTATCTATTTTAGATGAGCGTCTGAGATTGATCACTGGTTGTCCATAAATATAAATATATATATTATTTATTTATTTATACATGTATGTAGACGTATTATATGCCATTCTCTCTCTCCCGCTCTCTCTCTCTCATTGATAATAATCATATTTGGCTGGGTTATATCATATTGTATTCTCAATAAATTGTATTCTCATATAGTTTTCATATTGTATTCTCAACGAATCTTCATATATTGCGAAAACATACAAGCTACAATTAAACAAACTAACAAAGTTTGCCTATGGACACGATGTGCAACAAAAGGAAGAGAGAGAGAACAAATAAGAACATTTTTTAAGAGATAACTAATAACTTGTATTTTAAAATATAAAAATCTAATAAAATTTTAAAAACTAGAATGTCTCGTCAGTTTTTCTTCTCTCCCCTTTTATAGATCTTTTGTACATTTAATGCCTCAACCCTAATTAATAAATCATAATTTATATTATTCTCCTCAAGTAAAAAAGAATTTATTCGTAAGTTATTGTCATTATTTTCATGATAAACTAATAAATCCTAGATGTTAAATTTCAAATGGGTGTGAATGTCAGGAGGAAGTTAAATCTTATAAGCATTGTTATTAATTCTCATGAGAACAAAAATTAATTTTCTTCTACGAGTTTATTATAAGTGTTTATTGGAAAAAGACCCAGATATCCTTCTTCAAAGTTCTTCACACGGTAATACTTGTTACCTTTTTCTTTGTAAACTTGGTTATTAGCTTCTAGTTTTTATTTACTTCTTAATGAATTTATATTATGATAATGGCATAATCCTCTCTCTTTTGACTTAATAAAAGTAATTCAGATAGAATGATTAAACAATCTCAAATATATACTTATCAGTACAACGATTAATCATAGAGTTATAAGCAAATTCAACGTGATAAAGCATGAAATTTCAATATTTTGAACTTTTTACATCATAGCATATTACCCCAGGTTCTGTTAACAATCTCATGTGTTAAATTTCTTTCATCAACTCTTTCAAAACTAATTAAAAAATTTAATATCTCTATATGATGTATTTAATGTGATAGATTAGGTATTCTATAAAGTTTGACCACTTTATAAAAATAAAGATTAGTAATATAAAAAACATCCATGGTATTTTTTTAAGAAATGCAATATGCCATTTTGGAAAATTGATTTGCACTAATAATGATAGAATTTATACCTATTTAAATTTTTGGTAAGTCAATCATGAAATTCATACTAATATTTGTTGAATTTTAAACTTTTATGATGAAATCAATTGAGGTTATATTCTAATGAGTATTTGAGTAACACAAGACTAACTTGGATCATAAAAAAATAAATCAATTAAAGTAGGAGAATCCATCGCACATATAGATTTTTTGAAAGCATGGAAAGGTAAATCTCTCGAAAATCAGAGAATTTAAATTTTTGACTCTATTTTTTAAGTCGACGCTTACAAATAGCTCATTTATTCTTACTTGGGATAGCAAGAAAAAGAGAAGAAAGATAAAGAATTCTTGAGGAAAAAAAAATTGTAATCTCTTAAAGTGTTGAGTCTCTTCCTCCTACGGTTTAGAAGTCTTTTTAAGGGAGGAGTGAGGTCTAGTATAAAGATTCTCTCTTGAACTTATGAAAAGGAGAAAGAATTGTAACAAGGATAGTTAATCTTTGCCTGTTGAAAAGAAAATTGGTAGTGAAAGCTGATAGTCTCGAGTAAAAAAAATTAAGACTAAACGTATGTCAGGACGATTAGAACTGCTATAAATCTAGTTTGCATTTCCTATATGCTTTTCATTCTAATTGCTTACTGATTTAGTTGCTCGATATTTTTACTCACATTCCAAGTTAAATGTATTTTCAATATGGGTTTGATCAAAAAAAAAATTTTAAATCGGTTCTTTATTTCGAAAGCACTAATCCCTGCCCACCCCCCTTTACGATCTTAACAATTGATATCAAAGCCAAGTTCTCTCGTTTGGTTTAACACCCAAGAGAGATTAAATAGTTTTTTTGGTAATTAAGAGTGTCACTCCATCACTCATCTTCTTATATTCAATGGGACGGACTACTTGTATTAAAAAATATGAATGAAAATTTTCTTATTTTCTACAGATTTTAATTTATGGAATATCATTGAATTTAGTTTCAAAAACCCTTTAAATCAATGAATAAATGAAATAATTTTGAGAAGAAAATATTTTCTTTAAATACTAAAGTTATGAACACTTTATTTTATACTTTAGATAAGAATGAATTTAATCGTGTTTTTATATGTAAAACTATACATGATATTTGGCATACATTTAATAGACACAAGTAGAGTTAAAGAATATAAGATTAATCTTTTAGTGCATAGTTATAAATTGTTCTAAATGAAACCAAGCGAAACCATTAGTGACATATACACCCATTTTACGAATGTTGTCAATGGTTTAAGAACTCTTTGTAAAAGTTATAACTATTCTTGAACTTATTAATAAAATTTTATGATCTCTTCCAAAAAAAATATGCTTGATTTAGAATATGAGTAAGTATAATAAGTAATTAAATTAAAAAGTAATAGCAATAAAGAGTATAAAAGAAAATGCATATCAAATTTATAGTAGTTCAGTCATCGCGACCTATGTTCACTCTCAATTCCTCCTCCGTCGAGACAATTGGCTTTTACTAACGATCTTCTTTCAATAGGCAAAGATTAACCACCCTTATTACAATTCTTTCTCCTTTTCATATATTTAGCAGAGAACATTTACAAGTCTCACACCTCCCTTAAAATGTGCTCTAAACTTGGAGAGGAACACTTAACACTTTTCAAAGTTTACAACTTTAAATCACAAGCCTTTTCATTCACTTTTTTTACTATCTCAAGCAAGAATGAGTGAGATATTTATAGGCCCCAAATGACTTAAAAAATGAAGTAAAAAAGTCTCATCCTTGGGTTTTCAAGTTCTTGGCGATACTACCGATAGTGCTAGGTAGTACCACCGCTTACAACACTGAGCACTAGTATTAACACCGCCCAATCTAGGCGATACTACATCTTGATATCCTAGAAGACTATGTACGAGTGGTACTACCGCTAGTTTGGGTGGTACCACTGCCAGTCTGGGTAATATCACTGCTAGACACTAGTGGTACTACCATTGGGTTTTTCGAAAAATGTACACTTCATATATTCTAGCTCATAGGTGGTTCCATTGCCTGGTCTGGCGGTGCCATGGCCTGACCCAATTATGGGTTATTGAATAAGCCTTCGAATAGGTCTAAATTAGTCTGATTTAGGCTTAATGTACTAGTCATAGATGCCTTACAAGCTAATCACATAAGTGATGGCACGTGTGACATAATATGCATTCTTTCTTCTTATTATATTATTTGATATTTTATCACTTTATATTGCTTGTTCCATGAATACATTATGATGTCCATGGATCTATGTAATGAGAATCAGATTATGATAAGATCACAATAAAAAGATTGATTTAACACAGATCCTAAATAATCCCGGTCATTGGTTGCTCGAGATGGATATTTAAATAACCGTATAGACTGATGTACTATATACTCATACATATGATGGAGATAGTTAGTCTCGTAATTACTCGTGTGAGGATACTAGGGATATAATGCAGGTGCTCATTGGAGAATGAGTTCACTGATTGATCCACTCATGGAATGCTGGATGGTTAATGATTTCTTATTATTAGACAGCGATTTCGTAGTCCTAGTGGTGTATATGGTCCTTAGACTTGAGACATCAAGAATGTCATGTATGAGTACTCCACTTTTTGATACTAAACTTATAGGTCTAGAGGTTCCAAATCTAACACAATTGATCATCGAGAGTGGCAGCCAACCTTACGAGGACTATTGAGTATTGATAGAGGATCATTTACTCTCGGTGTTATAAGAGGAATGTCTCATGTGTTATTACTTAGATAAATCATTGGTCAAGGTCATTTATGTTATGATCAAGAGCGGCACTAAGAGAGGGGGAGCGAAGTCACTAGTGTCCACTGATGGTCTTCCTTTAATAGGCAAAGACTAACCACCTCTTTATAGTGTTTTCTTCTTTTTACGGGTTTATGAGATAACACTTACAAGCCTCACATATCTTTTTGGATGATTACAAAGCTAAAGAGAGGGAAGAAGACTCTTCTCACTTTTGCAACACTTTTAACACCCCAACACTTAGAGTTTTTTTTCACACTTTGTTTGCACTTTGTTACATTTTCATGCAGAAAAGGGTGGGGTATTTATAGGTCCCAATGGCTTCAAAATTGGAGCCAAATAGTATCTCATCTAGGGTTTTCGGGGTATTGGCGGTACCATCATCTAATACTCTAATAATGGGTGGTACCACTACTTGACAGAGTCTCGAATACTGAGCTCTAACAGTACCATCGCTTGATAGGCAAGTACCACCACCTAGAAGGTAATAACTACCGGTGGTACCATCACCCAATCTGGGTAGTACCACCGCTCAGACCACTTGAGAGACCGTTCCCTAGGCGGTTCCACCGCCCCAGTCTAGCAGTGCCATCGCCAAACAGGGTCTAGCAACTTGGTTGGGCCTTGAATTTGACCAAAACCAATCTAATTATGGGCTCAGTTTGCCCCTAACTAAGTTAGTGGGATTACCCCCTAAACCTAATCCTAATTAGTGCTAACTATAATTCTTAAGGCATATACTAAGCAAATTAAGTCTGATTAGTCTAGGTTTCTTCTGGTGAGCTTCCGGTGATCTTCCGACGATCTTCTAACGAACTTCCGATGATCACTCGGTAATGTTCTAGTGGACTCATGGTAAGCTCCTTGGCTTCACGACGATATTCTTAGTGAGTTCCTATGAGCTTTTTTGGCAAGCTCTTGGACTTCTCGGTTAATTCTAGTGGAATTTCTGATAAACGTCCAGACTTTCGATGAACTCTCGAACTCCTAACAAAATCTCGATCTTGACTTCAGCACTTCATTTTGCTTTATGCCTTGATTGCTATTGTAGTTAATCCTGTACACTTTTCTCAATATATAAATTTGATCAAATAATTTGTCAATTAATTTCATCATCAAAATTCGAGATTCAACAATCTCCCTCTTTTTTATGATGACAATCAATTGACGACGGAGTTAACTTTAACTCTCCCTATCTATATGCCATACTTGAGAAAAGACACTCTTGAATTCAAGGCTTTTGAATTCAAGTATTAAACCAATAAGTAATATTCATTTAAACTTATCGACATACACATCATTATACCAATCATGATTTACTATCTAAAAGTATGATATCACGTATTTATCACAATACAAATGATGTCAAGGCATGACATCTATTTTTAAGTCTAATGATGATAGATAGTCATCATTTTTAAGTATGATACGAATTTCAAATATAAAATTTAGCAAAATAATAATTCTCGATAAGAGATGACAATTCATCATTCCTAGGTATGATATCAATTATAAATAGCAAATTAAGCTCATGATACCTTATCATAATGATGCACAATTATCAAGTATTCATGAAACATTTCAAGTATCTTCGATACATATGATGCATATGAAATACATTTTGATATATTTCAAGTATTTGTGATGTGTTGCGATGTATTTGACGATTCCAATTATATTTCAAGCATTCATAAAATATTCAAGCATTTATGATAAGATACATTTTATACATTTATCTCAAATATTCATAATGCCAATTTGTTATCAATTTGCCATATTTCTCCCCCTTTGTCATCAACAAAAAGGAGAACCATTCAACAGTGTAAGTGTAGTAAAAAAAAAAAAAAATTCAAGCATGTTCCACACTAAGTTATCTAAGTTAGCAAAAATGAGAAAAGCAAAAACTTTGCATGATAACTACTTTTGGATAAGCTAATATTTTTATTTTGGATGTGCAAAAGCTTTTTGGTTTTTCTTATACAAGTTTCTTTCTTCCTTTATCATAAAAATAAGATAGGAAAAAGGGTAAAGAACGAATTCATCAAGAACCAAATTCATAAAAGGATTTGAACCAAGTTAAATGAAAATAAATGAGTTTCATTGAATCAAGCTTCTAGTTCAACAAGGAGAAAGGATTTATAAAAAGGATCAAGATATCCATATGAAATCAAATCCCCATTCTTACAAGTGATCATCATATACTTAAAATCCATGAAAATTCTTCTTTCATGGGAAGAGCAAGGAAGAGGGAAAGAAGCATAAAAAAAAATCATGAATAAAACTTCATAAATCAAATCCATTTCTCATTAAAAATTCACAAGAGTGAAATCCATGAGAGATATATTTGTCAATTAATTCTATGAGTGAAGGGACTAAGTATATCAAAAATCATTAAGTGATCGATCAAGAGTAGGAAATAAATTTGATACCAAGTAAATTGATATTCTAGATTTCATGAAAGCTTTAAAAAATCGAGAAAGCCCGAAAAATATATACAATAAACTCATACATTTGGACAATTTAATATCCCTAACTTTGCAAATAATCATCATATGAGAAATAATACATCAAGTTGTAAATACTAAAAGTTGAATCTTTTCTTTTATAAATATCACGAGAAAGAAAAACGTTCTTGATTTAAAAAGAAAACTGAGAAATTCAAAGAATGCATCAAGGAATTTATGTATTCAAAAGATTTACCAAGTCTAATTCTTAGAGTAATACAAGCATTAAACCATCATCAAGAAGCGTATCATAATATTGAAATTATATGATGTCAAAGGATACGTCATAGAATGTAAGAAGTATAGTATATCAAAGAGTACAACTCATCATGGTACTTTTTAGTTCTCTGCTCCCTTTTATCAGCAAAAGGAAATACATAACCTATTCAGGTGGTAGTAAATCAAAATGCCTAAACAAAGTATTCAATTGCCGACAAATTTGCTATGTCTCGGTCTAATCGGATTCTTCATTATTACTCTTTCTCTCTCAATCTGAATGATCATAACTAGGGATTTGTCTAAGAAAGAACACATGGGATATTCCTCTCATGACACTGAGAGTAGATGATCCTCTATCGACACTCAATAGTCCTCGTAAGGTTGGCTACCACTCTCGATGATCGATTATGCTAGATCTGAAACCACCAGATTTATAAATATAGTATTAAAGAGTGAAGTACTTATACAGGATATCCTTGGTATCTCAAGTCTAAGAACCAGATATACCACTAGGACTACAAAATCGCTATCTGATAATAAGGCATCATCAACCATCCAGCATTCTGTAAGCGGATCAATTAGTGAACTCATTGTCCAATGATCACCTGTACTGTATCCCTAATGTCCCCACACAAGCAGTTATAAGATCAATTACATTCATCATATGGATGGGTATATAGCATACCAGTATATCTGATTATCTCGATGTCCCTCTCAAGTAACCTATGATCGGGATTATTTATGATTTATATTGAAAGGCGAATCGGTCTTCTTATCATGATCTCATCATGATCCGATTCTCATTGCATAGGTCCATGGACATCATAATATATTCAAGCAACATATATAATAAAGTGATAAAATACCAAAATATAATAAGTAAAAAGATTGTGTGTCAAGTCACACATGTCATCACTCACATGATTGGCTTGTAGAGCACCTATGATTAGCAATGAAACCGTCGACAGTTAATATTGTCAGGTGGTGGTACCACTAAAGCCTAGTCTATGAGGCTCTGTCAAGCGGTAGTACCACCAGACTAGAAGGTGGTACTGCCCATTGTCAGAGTACTTGGTAGTGGTACTGCCAGTATCTTGAAAATCCAAAAAGAGACTTTTTAGCTCCAATTCTGAAACCTTTAGGGCCTATAAATACCTCACTCCTTTATGTGTAAAAGTAAAAAATTCTTTAATTGTTGGGGGTGTAAAAGTGTTGTAAAAGTGCTAAAGGTCCTCATCTTTCTTTAGCTTTATAATCATTAGAAAAGAGGCGTGAGGCTTATAAGGGTTATCTCTTGAACCCGTGAAAAGGAGAAAAGCTTTATAAGAAGGTGATTAGTTTTTGCCTATTAAATGAAGATCATTAGTGGATGTTGGTAACCTCAATAGAGGAGGAATCAGAAGTGGACGTAGGTCACAACGGCCGAACCACTATAAATCCAGTATGTTCTTTCTGTTGGGAAATCTTGGGGGCGACATCATATGCACAGCGGAAGAACAAGAAAACAAAATCCCTGATTCCCAAAGAGATGTTCGTCGTCGTGCGAAGATTGGTGCGCAAAATCTGTGAAACTTAAAACTGCGTATAGAGTATATTGTGTTACTTAGGGAGATCGTATATACCTATTTCCTTGCAGATCCTTAGGAGAGAGTGAAGGAGGTCAAGCGTCCTCCTCTCTAGCGGTGATCCACACAGTAGGATTGCGACGACGCTCCTTAAAACTTCAGGCCTACTATGAGGTGGAGAGGGAGAGGAGAATAGGAAAGGCAAGCGAAGGCTCTAGCCTATGAGGCTCTTAATCCCTCCTATTTATAGAGGCCCCCTGTCAAACCCTAATGGGTCCTCCCCTAGTGGGTATTGGATCTGCATCCAATAAGACAAGGGCTCCATCGGATATCTCATATCCGAACCTCTACTCATCGCAATGCCTACCATATGTGTGTGACCCTCTAGGCCCAATATCGAGCTGGCCGTGAGTCATACCTGTTAGAACTCCTTCTAACTCAGTGAATTATTATCTCTGTAATAATTCACTCGACTCATCGACTACGGACGTACTAGGCCACTACGCCGTAGTCCCCAGACGATACAGGGGAATCCAATCCATTGGACTTGTCTGTCCTCAGTTACCATGTACCTATAGTCCCTCATCCATCTAATATCCCAGAGATCGTATATCGAGCATGGTGCTGTCAGACCCATACGGTTTCTACTCGAGTCTCGCTCTAATTGGATTCTCTCGGAGAACTCTTTTTCTCTCAACCCGAATGACCCTAGCTAGGGATTTGTCTAAGCAAAAACACATGGGATATTCCTCTCATGACGCCGAGAGTGGATGATCCTTTATCGACACTCAATAGCCCTCATAAGGTCGACTACCACTGTCAATGACTAGTTGTACTAGATCTGTGACAGTCAAACCTACAAGTCTGGTATCAAAGAGTTGAGCACTCATACAGGACATCCTTGGTGTCTCAAGTCTAAGGACCAGATACACCACTAGGACTACGGAATCGCTGTCTGACAATAAGGCATCATCAACCATCCAGCATTCCGTAAGCGGATCAATCAGTGAACTCATTCTCTAATGAGCACCTGTACTGTATCCCTAGTGTCCCTACATGAGCAGCTATGAGACCAACTACATCCATCATATGGACGGGTATATAGCACACTAGTCTGTCCGGTTATCACGATGTCCCTCTCGAGTAACCTATGACCGGGATTATTTAGGATATGTGTTTAAAGGTGAATCAATCTCATTATCGTGATTTCATCACGATTTGATTCCCATTGCACAAATCCAAGGACATCATAATATATATATGCATTTATGTAATAGTTATAAAGTGATATACGCCAAAATATAATAAGCAAAAAGATTCTGTATCAACTCACACGTGCCATCACTCACGTGATTGGCTTGTTGGGCACCTATGACTAGCAATCTCCCACTTGACCTAAAGCCAATCACCTATGTGTCTGATCCCTATCAGACCCCTGTGACGCTCAAAGACAGTATGAGACAACGGCTTTGTCAATGGATCTGCAATGTTATCTTCGGATGGAACTCTTTCCACTGCTACATCTCCTCAGGTTACGATCTCTCTGATAAGGTGGAACCTCCTCAGAATATGCTTAGATTTCTGATGAGACCTAGGTTCCTTCGCTTGAGCAATCGCCCCGTTGTTGTCGCAATATAGGGAGATCGGCTCCTCGCTACCCGGCACGACTCCCAAATCTGTAATGAACTACTTCAACCAGACTCCCTCCTTTGCTGTATTAGATGCAGCAATGTACTCCGCCTCTGTGGTCGAGTCAGCAGTAGTATCTTGCTTGGAACTCTTTCAGCATACTGCTCCTCCATTCAAGGTGTACACATACCCTGAATTCAACTTGCTATCATCGACATCAGACTGAAAACTTGAGTCAGTGTAGCCTTCAACTTAAGGCTATTACCTCCATATACTAGTAAAAGATCCTTAGTCCTTCTCAAGTACTTAAGGATACACTTTACTGCTTTCCAGTGCTCCAAGCCTGGATCCGCCTGATACCTGCTCATGACACTCAGAGCATGCGCTATATCAGGCCTAGTACATAGCATGACATACATGATAGACCCTATTGCTGAGGCATAAGGTATCATATTCATATTCGCCCTTTCTTCTGGAGTCTTTGGGGACATACTCGTAGAAAGCGATATCCCATGTCTCATCGATATAAGACCTCTCTTGGAATTTTTCATTCCAAAGCTTTTGATAATGGTTCTATGTACTTGGACTGGGATAAGCCAAGCATCCTCTTGGATCTATCTCTATAGATTCTAATCCCCAAGATATAAGATGCTTCCCCTAAGTCCTTCATGGAAAAGTGTATAGATAACCAAGCCTTTACTGTGGATAGCATTCCTACGTCGTTCCCAATGATCAGGATGTCATCCACATATAACACCAAAAAGGTGATAGCACTCCCACTTACCTTCCTATACACACAAGGCTCATCTTCGTTCTTAACGAAGTCATAAGATCTGATTGCCTCATCAAATCTTATGTTCCAACTTCGGGAAGCTTGCTTTAGTCCATAAATGGATCTAAGCAACCTACACACCTTATCTGGGCAGTTCTTGGACACGAATCCCTTAGGTTGCATCATATACACCTCCTCCTCGACGTTTCCATTGAGGAATGCAGTTTTCACATCTATATGCCAGATCTCATAATCATAGTGTGCTGCAATAGTCAATAGAATTCTGATGGATTTTAGCATTGCTACGGGTGAGAAGGTTTCGTCGTAGTCAACACATTGCCTTTGACGATACCCCTTAGCCACTAGCCTTGCTTTATAGGTCTCTACCTTTCCATTTACTCCGATCTTTTTCTTAAAGATCCACTTGCAACCGATTGGTACAATACATTCGGGCGCATCAACTAGGTTTCAAACCTTATTGGAGTACATAGAATCCATCTCAGAATTCATGGCTTCTTGCCACTTCCTAGAGTCTATACTCATAATAGCCTCCTCGTAGGTTTGAGGATCAATATCCTCAACATCTTCTCCTCTAATATGTCCCACATATCTCTTAGGAGGATGAGATACTCTATCAGACCTACGTAAAGTTGAAACTTGTGTATTAGGTACCTGAACAGACTCGGGCTGTAGAGTGAGCTTGGTTCTCCAACCTTGCTTAACTCTATCATTCTCCCACTATCTCTGCCAAGAATATATTCCTTCTCAAGGAACACTTCTCTCTTAGCTACAAAGATCTTTTGGTCCTCGAGATGATAGAAATAATACTCACAAGTTTCCTTGGGGTATCCCACAAATTTGCATCGCTCTGTCCTTGATTCTAACTTATCGGGGTTGTGTCTTTTAACGTGGGCAGGGCAGCCCCAAATCTTAACAACCTTAAGATCAGGCTTCTTCCCTTTCCATATCTCATATGGTGTAGACACTACCGACTTAGTTGAAACTCTGTTCAGAAGGTAAGTTGCGGTTTCTAGGGCATATCCCCAAAATGAGATGGGTATGTCAGCGAAACTCATCATGGACCGTACCATATCTAATAACGTACGATTTCTCCTTTTAGAGACACCATTGAGTTGAGGTGTATAAGGAGGTGTCCATTGGGATAATATCTCATGGTCCTTAAGGAACTAAGTAAACTCTGTACTTAAGTACTCACCTCCTCGATCTGATCAAAGAGTTTTGATACTCTTTCCAGTCTGGTTCTCCACCTCATTCTTATACTCTCTGAATTTCTCAAAGGCCTCGGACTTGTACTTCATTAAGTACGCATATCCATACCTTGAGAAATCATCAGTAAATGTAATGAAGTAGGAGTAACCACCAATGGCATGAGTTGACATGGGTCCACATACATCACTATGTATGAGTTCCAACAGCTCAGTGGCTCTCTCTCCAGTTCCACTAAATTGAGAGTTGGTTAGTTTTCCACGAATGCAAGGTTCACAAGTTGCATATGACACAGTCGAATGGATCTAAATATCCATCATTTAGCAACTTTTGAATCCTTCTTTCATGGATGTGACCTAGCCTACAATGCCACAGTTATGCACTGTTCATCTCATCTCGTTTCCTTTTGGATACATTTACATTCATGATATGTGAAGTAGTGTCTAACATAAATAAACCATTATGCAATATTCCTTTCGTGATGATCTTATCATCTAATAATATCGAACAACCATTGTTCTAAAAAAAAAATTTATATCCACTAATTGTTAAACATGAAATGGAGATAATGTTTTTGATAATAGAAGGAACAAAATAACATGCATCTAATGCAATAAAAGCTCAACTAGGCAGATGTAGGGCGACCTCGCCAATAACTACTACAACAACTTTTGCTCCATTACCCATCTTGAGGTCCATCTCGCCTCTCTCTAGTCTCCTAAGTCTTGCCAGAACCTGCAACGAATTGCATATATGATAAGCACTATCGGTATCCAATACCCATGTGTTATCATAAGAGTCTGACAAATGGAGACTGATCATGAATGTACCTGAAGCTTTATCAAGCCTTTGTTTCGCCCTTTCTACAAGGTACTCTTTGCAGTTCCTCTTCCAATGCCCATCTTTACCACAGTGGAAGCATTGGCCTTTGTCCTTTGTTGGGTCTTTCTTAGCAACCTTTGCTTTACCTGGTTTGCCCTTGCCCTTTCCCTTCTTAAGGGACCTTTATGCTTTCCTTTTCTTTTTGGTCTCACCAGTGTAGAGAACTGGCTTCTCTTTCTTAATAGTACTCTCTACCTCCCTCGAGGAGCTTTGGGAGAGTCACCTCAAACTTGTTCATATTAAAATTCATTATGAACTGTGAAAAGGAATCTGGTAGGGACTGAAGCACAATGTCCACACACAAGTTATCCTCTAGGACCATTCCTAGACCTGTGAGTTTCTCTATCCACTTAATCATCTTTAGGACATGGTTCTGAACCGGTGTCCCCTTAGTCATCCTAGCGCGGAAGAGGCTCTTGGATATCTCATATCGTTGAGTCCTTCCCTGTTCCTCAAACAATTTGCGGACATGTAGGAGAATGGATCTGACATCCATCTTTTCATGTTGTCTCTATAACTCAGGAGTCATAGAGCCCAACATATAGCACTGAGCAAGAGTGGAGTCATCAATGCACTTCACGTAGCGAGCGATCTCATCCTCGCTTGCCCTTGTTTCAGGCGTAGGCATCACTGTATCAAGGACGTACACGATTTTCTCCGCTGTGAGAACAATTCTCAAGTTACGGAGCCAATCCGTATAATTTGGACTAGTGAGGTGGTTGACATCAAGTATGCCACGTAAGGGATTTGAAAGCGACATTTTCTAAAAATAAAGATGTAGCAGAAATGAATAACATGCAGATTTTGCAAGAAATAAACTATCAAGATATGGACTTCTATCTTAATATGCTCCCACTATTTTACTAACGAGTCACGCGACACTCTCAGCACGTGAAACGGAAGTCTTCGACAGACTTCTAATGGGGATCAGGATCCAATCAGCGTCTTAGTGTAACCTCGAGGGACTCGACCAATCACACTAAGCCTAAAAGGTAGGTAACTCTTGCCAATCACAACTCCTTGTGATTCCCGTCCTGTTCGGCCTCCGAATCACCATGGCCTCAAGGGACTCGACCAACCATGATACTCGGTTAAGTCAACACCTTCGTTACAAGATGAGTCTGATTTAATGATATACCCTCGAGGGACTCGACCAAGTATACCATGCCCTGAGGTCACCGGTGACATCTCTATGTCGTAAGCAAGATAGTGAATCGCGATATAGGTAAGTCTCGAGGGACTCGACCAACTCAACCTACACCGGGAATCGGTTCCTACTTATAACGATGGAAGGCCACGTGGGTCAATCTAATTGCCTCACGTTTACCAACTTAATATTATCGAGAGAGATGTTTCTATGATTTGGTCTCCTAATATGATATGTCACACATATACATATTTAATATATATCTACATCGCATGCAAATATATATACATATCTAGTATGTGTATAAGCAATCACACCAGATGATCATGGACCACAACCTAATGTGATTAGACCCGAGCTAGTAGGCCTAATCACTCACATCAAGATCTGTGTGCAACGGTGCATCTCCATGCCCTATGATCGTCCATCTCGTCCTCGGTTCCGTCGACATCTTGATGCATCTTCATGCATCGCGATCATCTGTCTCGTGGGTCCCGCTATCACATCCACGCTCCCGCTGCGCCTCCTCATGTGATTACAACTTAATCATAGGCACGCAGACCCGACAATAAACGAGAAATATAATGGAGGCTCATAGACCTCAATAATAATAATCACAAGTACACATATCACACGGTCCATGATCATCCGTATACACATCATACATCACATATATAAATAATCATCATCATGTAGGACTACTAGATAATAATAAAAATAATAATCAACTAAACTTTTTAATTAATTAATATTTTCTGAAATCAGGGACATGTAGGGAATTTCTGAATGTCTAAGGGTATTTTCGTAATTTGGACAAATGACAGAAACTGAAATTTCTCAAATTCACAGGGGCAAAACTATCTTTTTGCCCAAAACCCTAATTCCCTCTTCTCCTTTTCCCTTGCTGCTGCTGCCGCCGCCGCCGCCACCCTGACAGTGGCAGGCTGTGCGGCGGAGGGCGGGGCGCTGCTCTCGCCTGCGGGCGGCACGCTGCCCTCGCCTGCCCCTGTAGGTGGCGCCCCCGCGGGCGCCGCCGCCTCCGCGGGCGGTTCTGCCGGCGAGGCAACGCCCGCAGGCGGTGCTGCCCCTGCAGGTTGGTGCCCCTGCGGGCGCCGCCGCCTCCGCGGTCGGTTCTGCCAACGGGGCAACGCCCGCAGGCGGTGCTGTCCCGCCGGACGGCCGCCCCTGCGGGGGGGTTTTGCCCACGGGAGCAGCGGCGGCAGGCGGCGCCTCACCCCGCGGGAGAAGCGGCCGAAGACGCCTCTGCCCGCGGGCTGCCAGCCCCGTCGGCCGCAAGCCTGCTGCAAGCAGGCCGCCGGTCGGCTACTGTAGACGCAGCCCCTGTGCTGCCTGCTTGCGGTTGCGCTGCACGCAGATCAAGGGCAGCAACTGTTGCTGCCCTTTCTCCTTTTTGCGTCAACGATTTTGACGTCAAAAGTTTTTCCTAAACACAATACACGCAGTTCAAAGCCAATCATTCGCACGAACAACCTGGCTCTGATACCACTGTTGGGAAATCTTGGGGGCGACATCATATGCGCAGCGGAAGAACAAGAAAACAAAATCCCTGATTCCAAAGAGATGTTCGTCGTCGTGCGAAGATTGATGCGCAAAATCCGCGAAACTTAAAACTGCGTATAGAGTAGATTGTGTTACCTAGGAAGATCATATATCCCTGTTTCCTTGCAAATCCTTAGGAGAGGGTGAAGGAGGTCATGTGTCCTCCTCTCTAGCGATGATCCACACAGCAGGGTTGCGACGACGCTCCTCAAAACACCAGGCCTGCTCTGAGGTGGAGAGGGAGAGGAGAATAGGAAAGGCAAGCAAAGGCTCTAGCCTATAAGGCTCTGAATCCCTCCTATTTATAGAGGCCCCTTGTCAAACCCTAATGGGTCCTCCCCTTGTGGGTATTGAATCTGCATCCAATAAGACAAGGGCTCCGTCGAATATCTCATATCCGAACCTCTACTCATCGCAATGCCTACCATATGTGTGTGACCCTCTAGGCCCAATATCGAGCTGGCCGTGAGTCATACCTGTTAGAACTCCTTCTAACTCAGTGAATTATTATCTCTGTAATAATTCACTCGACTTATCGACTACGGACGTACTAGGCCACCACGCCGTAGTTCCCAGACAATATAGGAGAATCCAATCCATTGGACCTGTCTATCCTCAGTTACCGTGTATGCTGTCAGACCCATACGGTTTCTACTTGAGTCTCGCTCTAATCGGATTCTCCCGGAGAACTCTTTCTCCCTCAACCCGAATGACCCTGGCTAGGGATTTGTCTGAGCAAGAACACATGGGATATTCCTCTCATGACGTCGAGAGTGGATGATCCTCTATCGACACTCAATAGCCCCGTAAGGTCAACTACCACTCCCAATGACCAGCTGTACTAGATCTGGGACAACCA
Organism: Musa acuminata AAA Group; assembly: GCF_036884655.1. Taxonomy (NCBI): domain Eukaryota; kingdom Viridiplantae; phylum Streptophyta; class Magnoliopsida; order Zingiberales; family Musaceae; genus Musa; species Musa acuminata. Next base: position 39,513,973 of record NC_088357.1, read on the forward strand.
AACCTATAAGTCTAGTATCAAAGAGTGGAGCACTCATACAGGACATCCTTGGTGTCTCAAGTCTAAGGACCAGATACACCACTAAGACTACGGAATCGCTGTCTGACAATAAGGCATCATCAACCATCCAGCATTCCGTAAGCGGATCAATCAGTGAACTCATTCTCCAATGAGCACCTGTATTGTATCCCTAGTGTCCCTACACGAGCAGCTATGAGACCAGCTGCATCCATCATATGGACGGGTATACAACACACTAGTCTGTCCGGTTATCACGATGTCCCTCTCGAGTAATCTATGACCGGGATTATTTAGGATATGTGTTTAAAGGTGAATCGATCTCATTATCGTGATCTCATCACGATCTGATTCCCATTGCACAAATCCGAGGACATCACAATATATATATTCATTTATGCAATAGTTATAAAGTGATATACGCCAAAATATAATAAGCAAAAAGATTCTGTATCAAGTCACACGTGTCATCACTCACGTGATTGGCTTGTTAGGCACCTATAACTAGCACTTTCCTTACTACTTTCTTTCATTACTTATCTATATTTTATACTTTATAATTACTCTAAGTTATTACTTTCATTACTTTCCGATATGGGCTTTGATGAAATGATTTTGTGGAACGAAACTTTTCAAATCCGTAACTTTTATTGCTGCACTAATTCACCCCACTCCTCCCCTCCCCTTCTTAGTATTGTATTAATCTTAACATAATATTTTGACTAAAAGACTTATAGGGGTATGGTAGATAATTTATTATACCTCACAGCAACTAGACCTGATATTATGTTTAGTATTGGAGTATGTGCTAGATTTTAATCTAATCCCAAGCAATCTTACTTAAAAGCTATTTAAAGGATTTTTAGATACCTGAAAGGAACTCCTAATCTAGGATTATGGTATCCATAATCCAAAAACTTTGAGTTACTTATTTTTACCGATGTTGATTCTCTAATTGTCAAATAGATAGAAAAAGCACATCCGGAACATGTTAACTCTTAGGTCATACACTTATCTCTTGATCTTCCAAGAAACAAAACTCGATTGCACTATCTATAACTTAAGTTGAGTACATAGTAGCAGGTGCATGTTATGCACAATTTATATGAATGAAAAACACTTTAGAAGATTATAGAATTTATTTGAAAAATATCCCTATAAAATGTGATAATAGTAGTGCAATATATTTAATCAAGAATATCATTCAACACTCTATAATTAAATATATTGATATGAAGTAGCATTTTATTCGAGATCATGTTAATAATCATGCCATATCTTTAGAAATTATTGATACAAAGCATCAATTAGCATATATTTTTATAAAACCATTGAACAAGGAATAATTTGATTTTATTAGAAGAGAATTAGGCATGTTAAATATTCCAAATGTATGAATTCCTCTATACATTTTTCGGATTTCTCGATTTTTCATAACTTTGAGTTTTCTTTTTAAATCGAGATCATTTTCTTCATTCATTCTTCTTGTAATTCACTAAAGAAGATATTTTATTCATGGATTTTTGCTATACTTGATCTTTTATATGATAACCATTTCGTATGAATCCTTCTTCCTTCTATTTACAAGAAAAGGGATTTGATTCATGAATTTTTAGTATGTACATTTTGATTTTTTATCATGAATCCTTTCTCTATGCAAAAGTAGAAGTTTGATTCAATGAAACAAATTTTTTTATGGATTTAATTTGGTTCATGGATTTTGTTCTTATAACTTGATTTTTCTTGTAACTAATGAATTCCTCCCTTACTCTTCTTCCTTTTCTTCTTATTCTTATGACAAAAGGAAGAAAGAAACTTGCACCAAAAAATACTTGCACATCTAAAGCAATAAAGCTAGTTACCTATTTTAAGAAGCAAAAGTAATTATCATGCAAAGTTTTTACTTAACTTCTCATTTCACAAATTTACTAGATTGGATAAATTAGTGTAAAACTTACTTGAATAGTTTAAAATACTTGTATTATTGAATAATTCTCTTTTTTTGTTGATGACAAAGAGGGAGAAATGATGAATGTTTGGTATCATGATGAATGGTATCATGATCAAAATATTGATTAAATACATAAAGTGATAAATGCTTAAAATTTTAATGTCTTAGCATCATGTATGTATGTCCAAAATGATGTTAATGTTGGTATCATGAATGTTTTAGTATCATGTGTGTTGTACCCAAAGTGATGTTAATTTATTTTTGATATCATGCATAAAATAAGGATGAAATGTAATGTTTTAAAATTATGCATATTTTAATTTGAAACTATAATGATACCTAACATATAAAATTTTGATATAATATATTGCATTCTATCGTAGAGATCAAAATTATTTCACTTGAATTTAAAGGTCATGATTCCTTTTGAATTCAAGTTTGCTTTATCTCAATATAGCATATAGATAGGGAGAGTTAAGGTTAACTCTGTTATCAATTAGTTATCTTCGTCAAAAAGAGGGAGATTATTGAATCTCGGATTTTGATGATGAAATCAATTGATAAATTAATGATCTAATCCATATGTTGAAATAAGTGATGCAAGACTAACTACATGAAAAAAGGTAAATCAATTATGGAAGAATCGGGTGTTGTGTCGGAGTCATGATCGGGCATCGGGTTAGAAGAATCGGAGTATGCACCGAGAATGGGTGTTGTAGGAGTCAATATGCTGAAGGATCGCGTGATGCACCGAATATCTAAACGATGTGCTAGAAGTTCATCGGAAGCTCATCAAGAGTTCACCAGAAGTGCGCTAAAAGTTTCGTCGGGAGTTTGACTGAACAATTGACGTGTCGGATAACTAGATTGCTTGATTGTAATTGTTTTGGCCTTAATTGATGCTTGGGAGAAATCCTACTAACTCAGTTATGGGCCAACTAGGCCAAAATTAAGACTGAATTGGTCCTATTGTTTGGCTCATTCAATGACCCAAAGCCATGTCAAGCGGTGGCACTATCGAAGCTAGTGGTGGTATCGCCTGAGGCTTAACCTCCTAGGTGGTCTGGGTGATGGTACCGCCCAGATTGATCGATGGTACCACCAATAGTTAATGCTATCAGGAGGTGGTACTGCTCTGTCAAGCAATGGTGCCACCCTGTCAAGTAGTGGTATTGCCAGAGCCTTGTCTCTAAGGCACTATCAAGTGGTGGTACCACCCAATATCAGTTTGTAGGTGGTAGTATCGCCCAATAATGGCGATGGTAATACCAATACCCCAGAAATCTAAGATAAGATACTTTTTTACTCTAATTTTGAAGTCATTGGGACCTATAAATACCTCACTCTTTTCTACATGAAAGTATAACAAAGTGTGAACAAAATATTAAAGTATTAGGGTATGAAAGTATTGTAAAAGTACTAAGTGTCCTCCCTTTCTAAGTATTATAATTATTCAAGCAAGATGTGAGGCTTATAAAGGTTGTCTCCTAAACCCGTGAAAATGAGAAAGTATTGTAAGAGGGTGGTTGATTTTCACTTATTAAAGGAAGACCATTATTGGATGCTAGTGACCTCAACGGAAGAGGAATCAGAAGTGGATGTATGTCACAACGATCGAACCATTATAAATCTAATGTGTTCTTTCCTTACTGCTTACTTTCATTACTTAGCTGCATTCTGTATTGTAAATTTACTTCAAGTCGATATTTTCTTGATACGATTTTTTCGTTATATTTTTATCAACTTAGAAAGATTTGGAATCGCAACCGTCATTTTTATCGCTGTACTAATTCACCCTCCCCACCCCCCCCCTCCCCCTAGTGGCGTATTGATTCTAACACATACAAATTTTTTTATGGAGGACTAATATTATTCTTATGAAATAGTATTGCTACTTTTGAGTATATAAATCTAAATTACAAGGATATCTAAAACAATATTATCTTATCCCATCACATAATTATTCGAAGTAAATTCTCTTTGAGAATTATCTAAATCTCCTAAATATGAATATAATTTTCTTAATATCATTTATAATTTTAATATAATTTTAGAAATTATTAATCTAGATCACTTTGGCAACTATAAGGCAAATACAATAATATAAAATATAGTTTAAAATATCTTATAAATGATAAAAAAAATTTATTATAAATTATATCCTATAAATCTACCATCCCAGCTCCCTTTGGTAGCTATAGATTAGATAAAACTTAGATATATAATTTATAAATAATATTTACTAAATTATTTCAATTTAATTTATGTAGATATAGTTTAATAATAAAATAATAACCGTAATAATTATTGAATATTTATCAACAAAAAGAAAAACTCATATGATAACTATAATCATGATAAAATATAAACCATACCTTTATATTAAAAATAAATATTATTTCATAATTATATATATATATATACATGTGAATAACCAAATAAATATCTAAGAATAATAATTGATTTTTTATTTATCGTATGCAAAATATAATCAATAAGTCATATGAGAAAACTAAAAAATCATAATTTATATTTTTTAATTTCATTTGAAACCCTTACACCAATAAATCTTATTTAATTAGGCAAACCTAGAATTAGGCTAAACATCAACCCAATTAAGTCAAGAATTAAAATTGATCAATATGAAAATTGATCAAAATTTTATTTTTTCTAAATTTGATTAAATAAAAATCTAGTAAATAGTCAAATATAGACATGATCAAGTCCAATCAAAATATTTAATTAATTAATTTTATAATTGAGGGCATAAATAAAAAAATTTAAATTTTAAAAGGGTAAAACTATAATTTGACATAGGATATATAATGATAATTTATAATTTTCTAAGGGCATAAAGAAAAATTAAAATTTAAGGACACATATTTCTCTTATTTTTTAGGATAAAACTATCTTTTTAGTCAAAAGAAAAACCTAACCTCCCTTTCTACATGAGATCGTCGTTGTGCGTGGCCATCACCTTCGCGTGGCGATGTAACTACCATTCGTAGCTATTGCATGAGATGCAATCACTGCACATAGTGGTGCTGCATAGTCATTGGCTACAATTAGGCGAGCAATCACCAGAGGCCACCCTCAATAATATATCATCAACAATAAGCTATCGACAATGGTCTATCAATCAAACACGAGGAACCTTACATCGCTCATAAGCAAGCGATAAAATGAATCGGATAGAAAAGCATACTAGCAATATTGATGATTCATTCATGCGACGTAAATAAAAACTAATTAACACCTCTTCATGAGTGAAAGGTACTAACAAATAGATCTAAAGTATTTGATTTCAAAATCATGGCTTTGATATCAATTGTAAACATAAAAATCATAAGCTATTATTTTACAAAAAACTTTAATGCCGAAATCTAAAATCAAATAACAATAGATCTCTAAATTTACGATACGTACCTTTCGATACTAAAATATTTTCTCTGATCTACTAGCATACCATCATCGGATCCGAGATCTGTAATAATATCGACCTATAAGGAGAACTAGATTCGTCTTCTCCTCTTTTCTTATCTTTTACAGGACTATTATGAACGTTAGATTTAGGAATAAAGGGATACAAGAGAATATATGTAATATCTCGATAACTAATTCACATGATTAAGGAGAGATAAGAGAAGATTTGTAATTTCTTAATAATATCATACAATTCATTTATCCATGTATCCGCATAATTAATCATTATGTGTATAATTCTTAGAAGGTATTATCTATTTATAGGCGAGAATAGATATTCTATGATAAGTAATTAGAAAAATCCCTCTCAATCAAAGTTATCTTTTGATGAATTATTTTATAATTATATTTTCTGTCTGATAGGTAATTATAATCAAAATCTAATCATATCCATAATATATTTTATATAATTGAATATTACTATATAATCTAACACCCCGTCATCTCCGTCACCCCAGTGGCTCTGTCCACACGATAGAGAGAGAGAGAGAGAAAAAAAAAAAAAGAGAGAAAAGAGAGCGAGCGAAGGAAAGAATAGAAGAAAGTCAACTTCTCTAACTAGCCTGTATCCAGTTCTCTCTCTAACTAGAGCAGACTGTGTATCTTGTGGTTCACATGATAAGGGAAGAAGAGAAGGAAATCACTCTAAGTGAGTCTTGCAGAGCTAGAGATAGAGATAGAGGCCAAACTCATCTGTCTCCCAAAACGAGAGAGTTAGAGAGAGAGAGAGAGAGAGAGAGAGAGAGAGAGCAGTGGTAATGGAAGAAGAAGAGAAGGAATTCCTTGATGCTCCCCTAACTAGCAAGTATCCAGGTTCTCCCTCTACCAGAGCAGACTATATGTAGATTTATTATGGCTCAAATGAGGAAAGAAGAGAAGGAAATCACTGTACCCGAGTCTTATAGAGCTGCTGCAGCTGTTCGAAGCCCAAACTGCCTCATTAAACTCTCCCTTGTCGCGGTTCGGCTTTGCAGTTATGCGTCTCGTTATAACTTAGAAGATCCAAATGATGCACAGTCCTGATTGGATCAGGACGAGTGGAGCCGGAACGCGTCGACATCAAAGTGGTTTAGAGATGCCTCGCACTTCGTTGGATCAGGAATTCTTCTCTCACACCATGTTGGAGATGTGGACATGAGAAGGCTTTTAGTAGCTAATGAATCACTATATCACACACAACAATGCAAATGTTGACGTAATGGTAACATGATACATAAAATCAAATGTCACTCTGCAGAACATCACATCATTCTACTTTATAAGAGTACAAACTAGTAATCCATTTACAACCTCAATTTTATTTGTCAAAGTTGCAGCTCAATACAAATTGTAGAATACAAAAGGAGAATAACATATACAGGAACAACACTACAACACTTCAAACCTTCTCTCCTCCATAATGTTACACAAGGACAATATTTCAAATAATATATTCTTACAGAAACTTTATTGTGTTGGTGGATTTGAGATAACTTTCAAGAACTGAAACTAGCTACATGGTGAGTGTATCAGGAAGAGCAGTATAAGCTCCTAGAATCTTGCCACCGACATCAGGGAAACACTCCTGGTTGGGCAGGGGCCCGACCTTGCCATCAGCTTCCACCTTGACAGGGTATTTCAGTAGGTGACCTGTCAGTGGTGTTATTTCCTCTGCAGTGTATCTCGACCAGTTCTCTTCAGCTATCTTGTTCACAAACTTTACACACTCCAAACTGTTGGGTTCCTTGAAACGGTCATCTATCATACCGAGATGTTCCGCCCACAATGACATCCTATATCCATATACCTGGAGCAATTCAAATTTTGTTAATATGCATTGCGCTTGGTATAATATGCAATATCAAAATTCTCTTTGAAAAAGGTAAACTATGATGGTACTTCAGTACCACCTTGCAAATGCAACAAGTGCTACAACAAGAACTAAAAGCAGGAACAGATGTGTAAGTACTAGAAAACTTTTGTCTGGTTTTGTACTAATACAATTACCACAAAAGCACCAAAACTTTCCATCTGGCTAACCAATCAGCTGCTTTAGTTTGCCAATTAAGGAAAGCATCTTGAGTCCCATTCATCAGCAAGTTAGTCTATTGAGAGATCCATTTTTTCAGTTACACTTTTAATTGATCTTGCGTAGGGTGACTTGGTTCCACCAACACCTGGTTTAGTCCACCTGGAAGGGCGACTAAAATTGGATCACTTTGTATCAGCTATTCCCACAAACTAGCTAATGCATAATATGACTACCTCCAACATTCTCCATTTAAATTTCTATCACTGCATCAGCACCACATCTATCATAGGGTTTATCATTGGCAAGGAACTCTCTTTCAGTCAGAAAAAAGTTAAGGTCCATCACATATCATGAAATTTCTCAGATGCTGTAGGAAAACGATACAAACTTTTAACTTTTCCATATTTTTCATTCAACATCAAGTTATTTTTTATGATTTTGATTTTTATGTATTCAACTATCAGAGGGTACTTGATGTTGAGTTTCTTGTCACTGGAATATTGATATGAATTGAATTGATTTTGACGATTTACTATGATGGGATTTTATTGTAATTTGGTATTTTATTGTAAAATAAAGAATACTTACATGTACCTGTTCAAGCACATCATCACCTATCCTCTAGCCATCAACACGTGTTATTTAAACCTTTAACCACCTATAGGATCGGAAATGCCAAAGCTTTTCTTGTTCCAGCAGTCTCTTCACAAGCTTTCTTCTGTGATTTGACACAGCAAAATCCCTAATTTCCAAAACAAATTATCTCTTGCTTTTTTGAAGGTAAACATGTCTAGCATTGTGCAGTTTTTTATGTACTTTGGCTGGTCTTCAAGGAAAAAACAAAACAAAATAGAAACAACTCAAATGAAGTCACACAAAAGTGGAACCATAGTTAATTAGCTACATCCATGTTGTAGTCATATTGTCCAACGCATTCTTTGACAATACAATCTTTTCCTGTTTCATTCTTCCACCCAACACATGCATTCTTTGTTTTCTTGCACTTTGCAAGTTAGAAAGCTTTCCTAAACTTGAGTCTGGAAATTCGTTGGGACAAACACCACTGTACAGGAGACTTGTCTTTAATATTCTAAGTTGATCTACCAACTCACTCATAGAGGTCCTTGTCACATGTCACTATGCCAATCAGCAGGCCTGTGAGATAGCATGGAAAAGCATGATTTAATGTGTTTCTAAAATGATTAACTGTATATCACAACAATTCTCAACTAATGATCCAAATAATCTTGAAGTCCCAGACATGGGACTCAAGGTTTCATCTCATGGATAATTTGATAATTGGACCAGATGCCTGTAGTTCCCAAACAATATGGTATTTCTAAATAATTTTTTCTTCATATGGTGGAAAGGCACAAAGCTTATCATTTTTACAGTAGCATGATAAGTTACTCAATATATGTTTAAACTCAAACTTCTTTGAACGATGCCTCAAATTAGCAGTAGAAAGAAGTTCAATCAGCAATGAACTATAACATAACTGCACAGTGTTCTATAAGGGTAGTTAGAAAGGAATACCAAGTTTCACATGATGAAGAATACATACAGACTCATATATTTTATGATAGTGATACTAAAATCTTTCATATATTATACATATTCAATGTATAATAAATGTTTGGAGATGGTTAAATAAAGTTTAGATTTAGAATTATAAAGTGATACAGAAGGATGAAACATAAAAGATGATAAATGGCAATGACCTGGCCATGTGGATGTCTTTTTCTCTTAGTCCATGTATGATGAGGCTGATAGGCTCCCATGGCTATCTCAGTATCTCTTGAACCAGCCAAAGATCTTTGGTTGATATTGGCTGAACCAATTATAACATACTCATCATCTACAATCATCCCTTTTGCATGGACATAGATCATAAACCGCCGAAACTTTTGTGACAATTCCTGAGTTCATTCAAGATGGAATACTTAGATATTAAATGTGAAGCATGGTACAAAAGCACTTGGTTATTTTCTAAAAGTAATCTATATAGAGTATGACAACCTAGATACTCATTTCCTTTGAGTTAAACCTCTATGATATGTAAGTCTCTACAAAGACAATATTAAGCAAGGCACATTAGAGAATAAAATAGAAGTAGCCTTGTCGCAATGTGAAGATCATAATGCTAATTGCAAACTTCAGACGTAACAATTTTGAGACAATCCATAAGATACAGAGGATTTATTGGAAACAGTGTGATCTCCCATGTCAAAATCAACATCAACAGGACAAATATGGAGCTAAAATACAAAAAAGTCACTAGCTATAAATATTCAGCTTTCAAATTACATCCAATGTTTGATGCAAGGTAGGCAATACCGAATGATATCGCCTGGTACGGGCGGTACATACCGGTCTGATGGGATACCGGTACGCGGACCGCCCGCAACCGGGCAGAACGTTTAAAAATGCCCCGTATCGGACGATACAGGGCAATATTGAGTGGTAACGATCGAAATTTCGACCGTTACCGCCCGGCACAACTCGGTAACGGTCGACATTGACCGTTACCGCATTGTAACAGTGCTACAATGCTCCAACGGTCAATTCCCGCATTGTAATAGTGCTACAGTGCTCCAACGGTCAAATTGACCGTTGGAGCCCTTTCTCATAGTATATAAACTCTTCTTCTTCCCTATTTCACTCCTAAACTCTTTTTTCTCTCCTAAACTCTATAAAACAACGATTTGTGAATTCAATCGAGGCTAATTTGGGAAGATTAAGAGGAAGAACTTTCAAATCAAGAGATATGTATTCTCTTTCTTTAATTAGAGAGCAATTAAGATCTTTAATATTATGATTAGTGTGTTTCATGCATATTAAATATTGAAAAATATTTATGATGCTGCGATTAGCCATTTCAATGATGATTTAATCGAAATTTGTTCGATTTTATGTCAATTCAATATGTTTAATATCTATTAGGGTGTTTGCCATGTTTATAGTGTTGAAAGAGAAGTAATTAATAAAAATTTAACTATATTAATCATGTAATTAGTGTATCTAATGATGATTTTATCATAATTTAAATCATATTAGATCAAAATAACATATTTAATGTTTCTTTTATGTGTTTGACATATATATGATGGTAAAATAGGTTTAATTAGGTTTTAGTAAAGTTATTTAATGCTGCGATTAGTCATTTTAATGATAATTTAATCGAAATTTATTCGATTTTATGTCAATTCAATGTGTTTAATACCTATTAGGGTGTTTGTCATTTTTGTAGTGTTGAAAGAGAAGTAATTAGTGAAAAATTAACTATGTTAATTATGTAATTAGTGTATCTAATGATGATTTTATCATAATTTGAATCATATTGGATCAAAATTACATATTTAATGTTTCTTTTATGTGTTTGACATATATATGATGGAACAAGACTTCCTTAAAGCTCGAAAAAGATATGTGATACTATTCTTACCTAATTTACATTAATTTTGCTAAACTTATACTATTACTATATTTATTTCTAACTTAAAAACACTATCCTAACTTTTTTTTTATTTTCAAGTATTTTCGGAGGGTTTTACACCCTAATTTAGGTGTACCGCTCGGTACGCCAAGGCGTACTGCTTGGTATACTATACTGTACCGTACCGAGCCAACGTCGAAATGCCGGTACAGTACGGTATTGCAGACCTTAGTTTGACATACCACCCGAAATGGTACGAAATGGTCATACATATCGGTCCGTTAGCTGACCTGTATGAGGATGATGTATCAGCCAACACAGTCGAAACTTATGCTGTATCAACTGATATGGGTTGGTACAATCGAAATTTCACCAATACCGATAAGTATGGGTGATGTATCGATAAGTACAGGTGATGTATCAGCCAACGCAGTCGAAACTTATGTTGTATCAACTGATATGGGTTGGTAGGTGGTACAATCAAAATTTCAGCAATACCGATCCAAATTGGGTCAAGTTTGGCCCCAACGATCAAATTGACCATTGGGGCCTCATTTGGAGCTTTAAATCGCCCCCTCTCCCCCTATTTCACTCACTTACACTCACTCATTAACACTCTCATTCTCACTCTTTCTCACACTCTTGCTTGTGATTAAAGTTTCTAATCAGCAATTAGTGGTAATCAAGCTATTAATTTGGATAAAAACAGACTGAAACTGAAGATCCAATGGAATTTCTCTCCAATTTGAAGGTATTTTGCTTCTTTGTATGTTTATTTATCATTTAATATAATTAGAGACGTATTAACACATATTTACAAAGATTAAACATGATTAAGGTCATTCTCTTGTGTTAGTCTTAATTAGTTCGATTGTCTTATATTTAGACCCAAATTGGAAGTATTTAGGTTAATCACTATCTTATGCATTTATTTACACCTCATATACACTCTATTCTTAATTAAATAAAATAAAATTATCATAGGATTTTTCTATAAACTTTCAACCATTGTTCAGCCTTTTCTAGAAAACTGGTGCATACTAGCGTACTGACATTATGTACATCAGTACTGACTGATATCTACCAATCCTCCCGTGGACCGACACCACCTGGGTATGATGATTCTTGATTACATCCACATCAAACATGTACAATACAGGACTTTGTTGTTTATTTTTTTCAAATGGCTCGTCATTTAATATGAAGTGAATCTGATAAAAATGTTTGAGGACTTCATAAATGAATAATGATATTTTTATTCATTTAAATGAATAACGATATTTTTATTCATTTTAATCCCTTAAAAATGATATTTCCAATGCATTTACGGAAATTAGCGAATTTATGAACTAAATAATGATTACATCTATGTAATTTTAGGTTTCAGCATTATGGAGCATGTTGATCACAACGTTAGACAGTTTCCACATAACAGAAACAGTAAAGAGAAAAAAAGGAGGTGAACTAGAATGTTGTTCAATACTTCAATATTTCTAATGAAGGGTTTACACTTTACACTATAAATATGAAGTTTTCAACGCTGAAAGAAAATTATTAACGATGAACTATGAAAGATAATTAATTAAACAATCATCCTACTAATGAATCAACTGCTAAGCCAGCCATAGAACAAAGATTTACTTCAAGAAAAAATAGCATCACAGTAACGATTGAAAATCAACAGAAATTACTACTTACATGCACAAATTACCTATTGATCTTTGGTTCTTACCCTTAAATAGCCAGGACTCTGTAAAACATGTTGTTGGTACTCATCTCATCTGGCAGCAGGAACGGGTGGAAGTTGTGATGTAAGAAATCAGTTTAAAATGTCAATTAAGTTTTGGTGTATTGATTCCAGACCAGTGCTCCAAAAATTAGGGAAGAGAGTCTTAATGAATATATAATATATAACTCCAGTTCAGCTCTAATATTCAGGAAGGATTCTGCCAAAATGATTTTAAATTGACAAATGACCAAATAGTTCCATTATTGACTTAAAACAACTTAAATATAAAATATTTAAGTTCAATCTTTTTGCTGCCATCAAAAGGTCGCGTTGGCAGGAAAAGATAAAAACCAACAAAAACAGCTGGATTTGACCACCGCTAACTAGTGTAAGCCAACAAAAACAGAAGGTAACCCCTAACCTTTTATGGAAATAAATATGCCATATTAGAGAAGAATAATGATTCCCTATTAACCTAAAATTTCAAGAGCACTTTATTGGAATAAAGTATGTATTTATTTGTTTTTGCATTACCAAACTCTTTATTCATATGATGATCAGATGAGTATTGGAGATATAATGAGATTTGTCACTATATTCAGAGCTATGAATAAATTTTGAGTCTTTAATTTGAAATATATTATATCTCAATCATATTTTTATGAACTACACTTCATTATTTTTGTTAATATTTTTACATACTTTTTTAATCTTTCACATGCTGATTTCATATATTTTTAAAAGTTAAATATCTTAGGAAATAAAAGCTAAAAGAATCTTTTTGCATTTAATAATTTTCTATTTTTTATCATTTGTTTGGCTTGATCTTCGACTAATTCCAATCCCAGCACCTTGATCTGACAGTATAAAAATAACAATATAGTCTCTAGTCAATCATAATGCTATTCTTGGGAACTAGAATAAATAGTTTTGAAATCATAAAAAGATCCCTTTCATGTATTGTTCTTGTTGTTTGACATTCAAATAGCATACTTAAAAAGTTGGGTAACTGTAATATGTGGATATCTGACATATATTGTGCGTTCGGACGCCCATGTCCATGCAGCATTGGCTATTGGTTGCATAATACCAGTGATTAAAATATTCAAACTTGAGCAAAATTTGTACTGTTTCTACAATAATTGCACTTTTCTTATCGTTGCTAGTACTCGTTTATGGATGCAGATGCATTATTATTACTTTCTTAAGAGGCTTTATCATTATCTCTAAACTAATTTATAAGTGTCTTCTTTTCATGACCGGTATGATAGTGGAATGTCTTGCCAACAAAAAAGAATTCTCTTTTATCTGTTCTGTTGATTGTCCAGTGAAGCATTGTAAAATGCTTAAACAGATTTAACTTGAACCATGTTTATGACTATATATTTTAAAAAGGCCCCAGTGGCTTTGATCATTTTTAGCTGAAACATCCCATGTTTTAGGTTAAGCTATAGCGAAATCCTCTTTGGTACATAGGAAACTAGATCTAACTTCTAATCACATCAATGAAAATTTTGAATTTGATGATAAATTTTCGCCCTGACCATACCAAATGATATTTACCGGTCAAGGACATGAACCAAAATATGTACCACTCCTTTCCAGGTGGTTTGTGGCCAGTTCATTGGTTACCAGGAATTAACTCTCCTGAATTGGTTTGATCCTTTCTTTTCCTGTTGATTTAGGGTTAAAGCAACCGCTGATCCCTTCTCTCGATTTCTCTTGCACTCACCTCTCTCGTGCCACCTGCCACACACCGGCTCACCAAGTACTGCTCCTCTTCCTCGTCCGCCTCCTATTCCTCCTCTGCTTCTACTCCTCTTCTCCTTCTTCTCCTCACCTCCTCCCCTTCTCCTCCTCCTCCTCCTCCTCCACCTCTCCCTTTTTGGTACATTATGTACCAGCACGGCAGCACACATGTCAGCATGCTGGTTCATACGGGACCCATAGTAGTCTGGTCGAGACCGGTATGGGTTTGATACCCGAGATTTTAAACTAAGCTCCAAGTATTTAAGGTAGTCATTAGGTGTCAGATGAGTGGAATGCCTATGTCAGCACTATGCCATCCGTGATGAAGGAATAAGGAAAAGAATCGAGGAAAATGAGGGCAAAAAAATTGTACAGGCAACGCAGAGAGGTGCATGCTAGTACCATGTCCTTGTCAGCAAACTCAGCATATGCATGGGCACACGGCTTGTATTGCACAAAATGCACAGTACATGCCTTGCCAACAAAGTACAGCCATGCAACCCATGCCACTGAATTTATCATACAACGTAAATGATTCATACTATTCCATTTGATGACTGAAAGACAAGTAAAACAATTTCAAATTATGCCATAGATACTTTACCTCTGGGATTTTTTCCAAGGACTGATCATCTTGTTGCAAGTTATCTTTTGGCGCTTCTTCACGATTTCCAAGACAATAGAAATTAAGATAATCTTGTGGATGTGCATTTTCAAGGTTCATGAATTTAAGAGCCCGTGCCACAATTTCATACATCATCTGTATTGTCTGGCCCTGTAGGAATCATAAGTTCCAAAAGTTAAAAGATTGTGATAATATGATCAACATAGGAAGCCTCAGTTACATAGAAGCAGAGTCTGCCATACCGAATCGTACCGCCCGGTACGGGCGGTATGTATCGGTCCGATAGGCTAACGGTACGCGGACCGCCTGTTACCGGTCCTCTGTAGCAATGCACTGTAGCAGTACAGACTACAGTACACTGTAGCACTGCAACGTTACATTTTACTGTTACAGTGCACTATTATAGTAGCAGTATAGTGCACCAGTATATTGTAGCAATGCACTGTATCAGTGCTATAGTGCTCGGTACACCGTACCGTACCGGTACCGAGCCCAGGTCGAAATACCGGTACGGTACGATATTGCGAACCTTGCATAGAAGCATAATGGATCCAATGTTGTCAAGATCAAGTTGACAATGTAAGTGACATTCTTAATTATATTAGTTACTACCAATATGGCTTTTGGTATATTGGTTACTACTAAAATGATGGGAAAAGATCCATGTAACCGATCCCAAATAGTTGGAACTTACGACTTTGTTGTTGTTGTTGTTGTTATATGGTGAATTCTGTCATTCTAGTCAATACAATATCAGTCTGACAAGATTCAATATAGATAGTGGTATCAGGGTTTAAACCTTGACCTGATCCACTTTGTAGTTTGTACTGCGGATGGAAGAGCATGGAAATGCAAATGGTTACTTTGATTACATGGCGTGGAGTATCGAGCCCTTGTGGAAGTAAACAAATGGCATGCACTGATAGGCTGGAAGTCATCAGAAATACTTCCAACCAAAATGACACTCCTGTAATTCTATCTTTATCTTGATGGGGCCAAAAAATATTTATTTTTATTAATGTACTCATGGAACAGGTTAATTCAGTTTCATTTTATATGGCATCTTAAGAGCAATAGGTTGATCTCTGGTTGGGAACTGAAACAATTAGGGAAGAAAATTTTGTTTAGTGCCTGACATGGTCTCATGTTCCTTCAATGAAAGTATTCAACGCACAGATAAGAAACAAAGGAGAGTTAAAAGGAAATTTATTGACTAAAATATAAAACTGTTTTGTCGAGCAGACTACAATCTAAGCACAACCTGTGAAGCAAAAAAGAAACTCCAGATAAACCATAAGGCAAAAATCATCATACTCCAAAACATTATACATTCAGTTCATGGAACCATACTAGTTTATTATTTATGCATATTGTACAGAATTTATTAAGAACTATGTTGATTATAGTTGGTCAGTTAATTTTGCATAGATAAAATTACATCCACATTTTATTAAAGAGTATGATCTTTTCCGGTGTAGGAATAGCAACATAAGAATTATATACAATGATTTCCTTGGGAAATAAGCAATAGGATTGCATATCACAACATACTGTGTGGACATCAAAATGTTATTTTGAAAAGCATGTAACGATCCACAAAAACCAAGCAGCATAGTTTCATATTTCATCATATTATGGATTTCCAATCTAATAAAAATAGTGATAATACTAAAATTTTCTTATTGCATTAATTAAGAAAACGAAGAAGATTCTCAAACCCATTTGACAAAACCAATATAAATACACTGAAGATAATGGTCCACATATGTTTCATGTACTGTTTGCACCTCTAGAGAAGCAGATAGAAAAATGACTAGCTCCATAAACTTTTAAGGTACTCTGACTGAAGTTAATTAAAATTGACAAAACTTAAGAAGCAATAAAAGAATTTGTACATACGAAAAAAGAAAAGGATACATATAACAAGTGTAGTAAACAAGAAAACATGAGCAGTATCAGATGAAGAAAATAGAGTAAGATAAGTTACATTGATATAAGTAAAATATAAAGAACAGATAGAGAAGAAAGAAACATAACACAGATAATAGATCAGAAGTACAAGGAAAACCAAATCATACATTAAGCAAGAATAAGATGAGCTTAAAAAAGTAGCAAATGAGTGCAGGCCTTGATACATAGACTTTGAAGGAAACAATCTTATTTAGAGGTAAGCTTATGTACATATAGACTTTGAAGGAAAAGGTTGATTGAAAATATAGACCAACTCTGTCACCCCAATTTAGTCCCACATCACATGTAGGAGGAGAATTGAATTAATTTATAGGGGTAGATGGATTTACCATCATAGTCTCAGCTAGTGATTCATGCTCATCAAAGTAAGAGGCCCATAATCACCTTGGATAAGGTTGTGACAATCTGAAAACCAAGAGAGAATAGGCGAACTAGAAAAGCAAATCTGAAAGGGCTATATTTTTAAAAAAGAAGATAATATTATAAACCAAACTCTTTACCTGTCCTCCTCCCTCTCTCCATTCTTATAACTTCAAACAAATCATCTCCATGCTAAAAAACAATAGAAATAAAAGGGTGAACCAATGCACGAGGCTCATCCAGGGGGCTAATTACAGATTATCCCCTATAGTTAGACGTCCTTAGCATCCTAGTCCCTAGACTTCAAAAAATTTATATTTGAATCCTCATAGTTATGAAAGTGAAACATCTACGTTTATTTACCTTAACATCATCAGTTTTACCAACAGAAATACGAAAATAATAGGCAAAAAAGTAATTTCAATGTTCCAATTGATGGTGGTGACTACTGTAGATGAGGAGAGTAGCGACGAGACATGAGGGTCGCTCTACATCACCGACCCTTTCGCCACTCGACAATTGTGTTGACAACGACATAGATGCAGAGTGACGAACGGGCCGCTCGGCATCAGCGTCGACGCCAATGCAGTTGCCGAGCGGCACTACTCTGTATTGCGCCACTCTGCATCTACGTCGGCGCCAACGCATTTGCCAAGCGGCCCTTTTGCTGCTCTGCATCTGCATCGACGTCAACGCAGTTGTCGAGCAATGAAAGCGTCACTCGGCATCTGTGTCGGCGGCCCTTTCGTTGCTCAGCAACTGCATTGACGCTGACACAGATGCAAAGCGACAAAAGGGCCACTCGACAATTGCGTCGGTATCAACGCAGTTACCGAGCGATGAAAGGGCTACTCAGCATTTGTGTCGACGCCGATACAAATGCAAAGCAACGGGATGCAAAGCAATGTGATGCAGAGCAACGCTGCTCTGTGTCTGCGTCAACATTAACGCAGTTGCCAAGCTGACACGGACTTAGCTGGATTTGCCTAAGTCGTGCGGCACCCTTGCGTGTCCGTCCGCAAAGGTCAGCCTCCCTGAAGCCTCCCATTGTCCCTTAGGACCAACAAAAGAAAGAACGGGTTAGAGAGAACGCCTCAATCGGGATCCACAAGCAAACATCTCCGAAAAACACTTCATAGACAATGCAAATTATAAACAGACTTTACAAGCTCTGAACAGTGGCACAACAAAGGGTAAAATGGTCCATTACAGACCGAAAAGCTCTCGCACGTGTCCACATGACACAACCTTTATTTACAAGCCTAAAGAGGCCACCAACCCAACTAAAATGGGACTATTATGCCTTCGGCCGCCCCTCTACATGTTGTACAAGGCATGAACATGCCAAAAGACACGGACATACATAAGCATTACGTCAAACACCCTGTTTCGAAGTTTGTCCATGACATTCTCCCCCACTTATTCCTTCGACGTCCTCGTCGAAGCCTTTGTGAACACTGCAACTCTTCGCCTTTGCTGAGTCTTCAATCTTCTGCTCCAACTGCAATGCACCTCCTGGCTCCCAGCTGCTCTCCGCTGCTGTTTTTGAGTAGTCGAACCTTTGATCAGCCATGCTGCTTCAACTCGCCAATGACTCTGACTCTGGTGTGGGGTTGGCTGAGTTGTGTTGATCCTCGTTGATTCCTACGGATCCACCAAATGAAGGAAAAGACCATCCTTACTGCGCCAGTCTCTCAAAATTTTCACATGCTGCTTGAACTGGGTGGATGCTTGTTGGAGCTTTAACGAGCATCACCTCGCAAACTTCTGAAGTTTTGGGTCCTTCCTCCACAAAATCTGCTCATTGACTCTTCTTTCAGTTAGTTGTCACATCCAAGTAGGTTCGCATCACTTCCGCTTTCGATTGGCATTTCGTTGGGAAATGAAGCGGACAATCTACTCACAGTAGCACTGATCACCGTTGGTGAGGATTTGACAACTATTGTCTTCCATTATCCTCGAAGGGTCTTTGAACTTGTGCAGAGCTCCTCTGCTGGATAAATAAGAGAACTGGGGTACTCGGTTTTGCCCATTCTCTTAAGAGTTGAGAAGGCAAATGTTACTTGACTTCGTCCGCCTCCTCGAGGTTGTACTTCATGCATCGAGCTGGTTACTGGCCTTCGTCTGCTCTTTGCTCACACTTCTGAAGTACTTGAAGTGTTTGCACTCCTTGCGTTGAGTTAGCTACTGCGATTCACCTTCTCAATGCCATTGAACTTCTGGAATGCAGGAAGTTTTCACCCCAACTTGGAGTAATTCTCTGATAAATGAGGTCGCCTCTGGGATTGTACCGTCTTCTCCATCAACCCTGCCGCCGACTCCACTGAGTAGCAAAGGTACAGCACCGCGTACTGCCTGCTTCGTTCCTTGGTCGTGCACTCTTGCATGACCCGAAGTCCTTCACTTACGGCTATCTTGATGAGAAACTTGTTGACAACGGTCTTACGAAGTTTCTTGGCCTCTGCCCTTCAGCCTTGTCTCGGTACTTGGAGATTGCCTCTGCATGCTCCACCTCCTCGACCCCTTTCACGACCAAGCGCTCTCCCTCCGTGAGAGCAAGGGATCAATGACTTTCACGGAAGTCCCGCCTCTGCGGTACCATGGCACTACCATGCCCATGGCACTACTATCCGTCGCCTCGCCTCTGAATCCCTTTTCTTCACAATCAGTAGATATGTCTCTGTGGCACTCCTCTGAGTCCATCTCAATTCTGACTGATGCTTGATTTTGGGTAGCTAAGTCCCTCGGCACTCGTCGTCGCTTCCTCGCCCCTTTCGACCTCCTGCTTCAACACCTCTGTGTTCTCCAAGCAGTCTGTTTGGTCGATGGAAAGACAGACTGCAACTCCCATGCATGGCCTCTGCCATCACGTTGTAGGGTTTGCACCGATTCTGTTCTCCTTAGCTTCCTTAGTAGCAACGTTCGCTTACTCGGCCTTGTCCTCTAACTTGCCGGGCTCCCTTAAGCGAATATGAACTCTGGAGCAGTCCAACTCTCCAGCTGCTTCGATCATACCTCTGCATGATCAAGTTCCTCCCATGGAACTCACTGGTACTTGCATTCGAACTTTTCCCTTGGTGAAACCCAGCCCCCATATGCTGATGACCAAGGTTTTCATCCGAAGCAAAATTCGATGCACGCACGAAAGACCCGCCTCTGCGGTACCATGGCCTTCACTCCTTGAATCCATAGCCCTTCTTGCCGTCATGTTGTTCACCGAAGTGGAGCTCCCAGTAGCTCCCAGTAGCTCCCGATCATACCTCCATATGATCTAGTCCCTCCCGGGACTATGTCGTGTGTGTCGCATTGCCACGAACTGTTCCACCACGATCCGCTGCACCATGTCGCCTCCTGGTGACATCTCCATTGCATTCTGATCCTTGTGGAATAAACTCGAATTGTGAACCCTCCATGTGTGGCCTCTACCAATACATCGCAGGGTCTCCTTCACCTTCGATTTTGTTCACTCCTTTGACAATCGACCTTCATCCACCCACTCTTGGGTCACACCTAGATGAAGCACCACTCTAGGACAGTCCGTCGCCTAGTAGCTCCCGAAGTCCACCAACTTCATTGTAATTTGTGCACCATTGTCTGGATCCTGGGCCTCTGCCCCTACCAGCACAATCTCCGCTGCGCACCGCTTCCTTCATAGCAACTCGAATGGCAACACTGTGGCATATTCTTCAAGAGTACCCGCCTCTGCGTCCTCTTGCCCCGTGCTAAGGCCTTCTGAACCCAACTTCGCCTCCGCAAATTGAGTCGCCTTAGTTCCTCCATCAAATGCTTCTCCGAGATAAGGTGCATGTGCCCCGAAGCTCCCTTCGTCTTTGGCACCATGCAAGATGAGTCCGCTCCGTCAGAATGAAGGACCCATGGAACAACATGATCCTACTATTGCCTCTGCAAGAGTTCATGTCCTTGACCTCTGTCTAAGGAAAGCACTGTGCCTCTGCTCCACGTTCCAACTTCTATGCTGGCTCCCTTCATGCGGCTTGGGTACTTCGCCAAGTTACACCCAAGTTGCTCCGCTCCTCGTTTTTTCATTGAGTCGATGGTGGCCCTCGTGCCCACCATTCCACGGGTCAGCCCTCCCTTGAGTCCGATCTCCACATCGACTCCAAGTGTGCCTTCATTTAAGTTGCTTTAGGTCGCTCCCCCACTTGATCTCGCAATGCATCCACCAATGCATTCTCTCGAGCGAGATCATGCGACAACTCCTCGCCGCTTGCTCAGTCCATCGAGCTTCGTGGAGTTGTTGTTTGTTGAGGTACTCCTCCTCAACATGTGAGGTCCGTCTCACATGATTCTCCCTCTGGAGAGCCGGGACTTATCCCACCTAGATAACTATCCCGTTGGAGCAACATCTCTCTTCGTTTCGGAGACCACCATCCTCTTGGACTACTCCGATCTGCTGAACAAACTGTGCACTGTTCTGCCTCCTGCAAACGCACTTGCTAGATTGCAACTCCATGTCAATACAGCCCTCGCTGCACCCCTCAAGGCCTAGCAACATGCTGAACTCGTTGCACACTTTAGCCTCCGACGGACGTATCCTTCAAATGCCGAAGAGAAAGTTTCAATGCTCCATGGCGCCGAGTTTCGGTCGCCTTGGGATGGCCACGAACATTCCGTCGTCCACATATAAGCCCATGCATGAGTACCAAATTCTTCGAGTTAGCAATTCCCCTCACCTCTGTGAGCTTTGCATAACTCTTTTGGTCGTTGAGCAACTCATTCCACCTTGCATGGTCTCATTCTTGCCAAGCGCCTCGCTTGCCTAGAGCACCGTCAAGTATAGTTGCCAACGTTGAGCCGTAGCTCAAACTCAGCCATCCCAACCTTTGTGCGCTCCAAATTCTTCCAAGCTTACCTGTTCTCGTGGTGCCTCTTGCGCGAAGGGTTGGCCATTCCTCTGAATGCCAATCTCAGATGCCCGCTCCTCTGAGCGACTCTTTTCCCTATATCTCCATGCCCGTTTTCCCTCAAACGGTCGCGCGTGTGCTGACTGCCCTCAACGCAGCCACGCTAGGTCCCCCACGTTTGCATGTCAAGTGTTTCTATGAGTGCTTGTCCCGCTCTGATACCATATGACACGGACTTAGCTGGATTTGCCTAAGTCGTGCGGCACCCTTGCGTGTCCGTCCGCAAAGGTCAGCCTCCCTGAAGCCTCCCATTGTCCCTTAGGACCAACAAAAGAGAGAACGGGTTAGAGAGAACGCCTCAATCGGGATCCACAAGCAAACATCTCCGAAAAACACTTCATAGACAATGCAAATTACAAACAGACTTTACAAGCTCTGAACAGTGGCACAACAAAAGGTAAAATGGTCCATTACAGACCGAAAAGCTCTCGCACGTGTCCACATGACACAACATTTATTTACAAGCCTAAAGAGGCCACCAACCCAACTAAAATGGGACTATTATGCCTTCGGCCGCCCCTCTACATGTTGTACAAGGCATGAACATGCCAAAAGACACGGACATACATAAGCATTACGTCAAACACCCTGTTTCGAAGTTTGTCCGTGACAAAGCGGTGCCGCTCTGCATTTGCATCAGCACCGACACAGATGTCGAGTTGTCACGAACAAAGTTGTAAATGAAGTGGTTGATGTAATGCTCATATATGTCCGTGCCTTTTGATTTTGTTCATGCTTTGCACAGCATGTAAAGAGCTGGTCGTAGTGTCACGGACTTAGCCGGAATTGCCTAAGTCGTGAGGCATTCTTGCGGTAAAGTCATGGACTTAGCTAAAGTTGCCTAAGTCGTGAAGCACCCTTGCACCAACTCCTCGGACTTAGCTTGGGATTGCCTAAGTCATGAGGCGCCCTTGCGACATATGCATCCGCAAAGGGTCAGCCAAGTTGTAACCTCGTACAGGTCTCGAAGGACCTATAAAACAGAAAGTTGATTAGATTGTAAATGAGCGATGAGCAAGTCCCGACGTCTCGCGAAGAGAGAAGCTTTACAAGCAATTCAGCGAGCACCTTGAGTGCAAGAGAAAAAAGAGAGGAAGGAGAAAACAAGGACTTTAGAAGGTAGAACGAACAGTTGCAAGTCCACAAACAACTGCTCACCGAGTGCCGAGTGCGAAGGCAAGTTCCCGTCAAGTTAACGTGCGAACTTGTGAAGATTGTTCAACGCCCAACACTATACCAAAGCCCCATCCAGCCCTGTGCCACCCGGGGGGTTCCAGGGTGCTAAGATGGCTAACATTTTGCGTGTTGCTGCAGTCTGCAGAAAACAAGCCATTGGCACACGAAAACGGAGCCATTTTAGGGTAATTTTGCCCGGTGTGGTGAGCGGTCACACTATGGCGCTGCAACTTGTTCGAACATGCATTTTTACAAGCAAAAACACACAACCAAGGCAAAACATGCTGCCAAGCATCAGTACATGTATGCAAAAGCGACGAACGGTTTGTTGAACGAAGTTGTTGCGATTGTGTGATGACCATTCGTGACATTCTCCCCCACTTAAATTCACAACGCTTGTTGGTAGTTGTTGACGACTGCTTCTTCATGTCGTAGGGCATCTTCAAGCTCCCAACTAGCTTCGGTTCGGGGAAACTTTTGTCACTTCACCAAGTACTCAGTCTGCTCAGTTCTATTAGGTAGCTTTATCTTGCGATCTGCTAAAATGGTTTCAACTCGCTTCTCGTAGGAGGCTCTCGTGAGGGGTAACCGAGTTGGAACACTTCGGAAAGCATCTTGCGGATCTGAGTGGTAGGCTTTCAAGTTACTAGTGGGAAAAACATTGCGAATTTTGAGCCACGCCGGTAGCTGTAACTTGTAGGAGATGTTGCCCACCCTATTGATAATTGGGAAGGGCCCTTCATACTTACGCATCAATCCTTTGTGTACTTTGTGTCTAAAGAATTGGAGTGATGCTGGTTGAAGCTTCACCAACACCAAATCGCTGATTTTGAACTCTTGCGATCGCCTTCCTAAGTCTGCCCACTTCTTTATCCTTTTGGCCGCCTTCTCCAAGTAAGCCCGCACAATATCTGCATTTCGGTGCCATTTTTTTGCAAAGTAATATGCTGACAAACTACTCCCAGTATACCCGATAGCCAAGGTACGAGGAGTCGACGGTTGTTGTCCTATAATGATCTCGAAGGGGCTCTTGTTAGACGCAGAGTTCCGCTGCAAGTTGTAAGAGAATTGGACACTCAATCTCGTTGGTTGGCACTAATGTAGTGTCGAAAATATTGCTCAAGGAATGAGTATCCTTTCGATTTAACCATCTGTCTAGAGGTGGAGACTTGTGGAGAAGTATAACTTAGACCCCAACAATTTGAATACCTCGGTCCAGAATCGTCCTAGGAACTGAGCATCTCAATCATTGATGATATTGTGCGGGACTCCCCAATACTTCCTCTAACTCGTCTTCTCTTTTACAGGTCCTTAAGGGACCATAGGAGGTTTCGGGAATGCCGACCCTTGGCGGATGGACACGTAAGGGTGCCGCATGACTTGGGCCAAACTAGCTAAGTTCGTTACAATGGTATCAGAGCGGGACAAGCACACTTAAAAACACTTTGCATACAAACGTGGGGGACCTATCGAGGTTGCGTTGAGGGTAGCCAGCACGCGCAACCGTTTAGAGGAAACGAGCATTAAGGTGTAAGAAAGGAGTCGCTCAGAGAAGCGGGCATCTGAGATTGGCACTCGAAGGAATGGCCAACCCTTCGTGCGAGAAGCACTACGAGGACAAGCGAGATAGGAAGAACATATAGTACATAAAGGTTGGGATAGCTGAGTTCAAGCTATGGCTCGATGTTGGCAACCAAACTTGACAGTGCTCAAGGCAAGCAGGGCACTTGGTAAAGGATAAGACCGTACAAAGTGGGATGGATTGCTCAGCGATCGAAAGAGTTGTGCAAAGCTCACAGACGCGAGGGAAATTGCTAACTCGAAGAATTCGATACTCATGTAAGGGCTTGTACGCGAACGATGGATTGTTCGTGGCCATCCCAAGGTGATCGAAACTCGACGCCATGGAGCATTAAAACTTTCTCTTCAGCGTGGGAAGGATACGTCCATAGGAGGCTGAAGTGTGTAACGACTTCAGCATGTTGTTAGGCCTTGAGGGGTGCAAAGGGAGTTGTATTGGCGAAGTGTCACAATCTAGCAAGTGCATTTGCGAGGGCAGAATAATACATAGTTTGTTCAGCAAAGCAAAGTAGTCTAAGGGGATGGTGGTCTCTGAAACTATTAGAGGGAGGGATGCAAAGAGAGAAGTTGCTCCAACGGAACAGATATCCAGGAGGATAAGTCCTAATTCTCCAGAGGAAGAATCATGTCCTAATTCTCAAGACAACAACTCCACAAAGCTCAACGGACCGAGCAAGCAACAAGGAGTCGTCGCATAATCTCGCAGGAGGTAATGCATCAATGGACGTATTGTGAGATCAAGTGGGGGAGCGACCCAAGGCAACACCAAATGAAGAAACACTTGGAGCCAATATGGAGACCGGACTCAACGGAGGGCTAACCTGTGGAATAGTGGGCGCAAGGGCCACCATCAACTTAATGCAAATCGAGAAGCAGAGCAACTTAGGCATAACTTGGTGAAGTGCCCAAGTCGTATAAATAGAGTCAACATAGAAGACGGAATATGGAGCGGAAGCACAAAGCTTTTCTTGGACAGAGGTTAAAGACATGAACTCTTGTAGAGGCAAGAGCAGGATTACACCATTCCATAGTGTCACGAATAGTCGTTGTGCACCCGCAACAACTTCGTTCAACGAACCGTTCATCATTTTTGCATACTTATACAGATGCTTGACAATATGTTTTGCCTTGGTTTTGTGTGTTTTTGCTTATAAAAATATAAGCTCGAACAGGTTGCAGCACTGCAATGCGACCGCTCACTGTGCCGAGCAAAACTACCCTAAAATGGCTCCGTTTTTGCGTGCCACGGCCTGTTTTCTACAGACCGCAGCTGCAAGCGAAACGTCAGCCATCTCAGCACCTAGAACCCCCCGGGTTGCACTAGGAGAGATGGGGCTTCGGGGTAGTTTCGAGCATTAAACACTCTTCATAAGTTCGCACGTTAACTTAACGGGAACTTGCTTTCACGCCTGACACCTAGTGAACACTTCACTGCTTCCTTCCCTCTTAATGAGACGTCGGGACTTGTCTGCCACTCATTTTCAAACTAATCAACTTGCTGTTTTACAAGTTCTTCAGGACCTGCACGTTGACCCTTTGTGGACGCGTATATCGCAAGGATGCCTTATGACTTAGGCAATCCCAGCTAAGTCTGAGAAGTTGGCGAAATGGTGCTTCACAACTTAGGAAACTCCAGCTAAGTCTGTGACAATTGCCGTAAGGGTGCCTCACGACTTAGGCAATTCCAATTAAGTCTGTGACAATGGGTCTCTCATTCTGATGGAGCGAACTCATCCTGCATGGTGCCAAAGACGAAGGGAGCTTCGAGGCATATGCATCTTATCTCGACGAAACATTTGACGAAGGAACTAAGGTGATTCAACTTGCGGAGGCGAAGTTGAGGTCAGAAGGCCTTGGCACGGGACAAGAGGATGTGGAGGTGGGTACTTTTGAAGAATATGTTGTAGTGTTGCCATTCGAGTTGCCGCGAAGGAAGCGGTGTGTAGCGAAGATTGTGCTAGGGGGGTCAGAGGCCCAGAATCCAAACAATGGTGCACCAATTTCAGCGAAGTCAGTGGACTTCGAGAGCTACTAGGCGACGAACTGTCTTAGAGTTGTGCTTTGTCCATATATGACCCTAGAGTGGGTGGACGAAGGTCGATTTCTGAAGGAGCGAACACAATCGGAGGTGACAGAAGCCACACATGGAGAGATTGTAGTCCAAGTTCATCCCACAATGATTAGAATACAATGAAGATATCACCAGGAGGCGATACGGTGCAACGAATCGTAGTGGAACAGTTCGAGGCAATGCAACACACACGGGACAAGTCCCGTGAGGGACTGGGTCATATAGAGGTATCATTGGGAGCTACTAGGAGCTCCACTTCAGTGAACAACACAACGACAAGAAGGGCTATAGATTTAAGGATATAGGAGTTGGTCATCAACATATAGGGGTTGTGTACCATCGAGGGGGAATTTAGAGTGCATGAACCAATGAATCCCATAGGGGGGACTTGATCATACAGAGGTATGATCGGAGCGACTAGAGAGTGAGACTGCTCCAGAGTAAGCGAACATTGTCATTAAAGAAGACAAGGCCGAGTAAGCGAACGTTACTATTAAAGAAGCTAAGGAGAATAAAATTGATGCGAGCCTTGTAATATAATGGCGAAGGCCATGCATGGGAGTTGCAGTCTGCCTTTCCATCGACCAAGGGGAACTACTCAAAAAACACAAAGGTGTTGAAGCAAGTGGTCGAAAGGGGCAATGAAGCGACAATGAGTCCAGAGGGACTCAACTATCCAAAACCAAGCATTGGTTAGAATAGAGGTGAACTCGGAGAAGTGCCACAATGGAGAATCTATCGATCACGAAGGGACGCAAATGAGAGGCGACGAATAATGCGAGGCGATGGATAGTAGGGCTATAGGCATAGCAATGCCATGATACTGTAGAGGCGAGACTTCCATGGAGTCATTGATCCTTTGCTCTCATGGAGGGAGAGCGCCTGGTTATGAAATGGGTCAAGAAGGTGGAGAATACAACGGCAAACTCTAAGTATCGAGACAAGACTGAAGGGCAGAGGCTAGAGAACTTCGTAAGATCGGTGTCAACGAGCTTCTTATCAAGATAGCCGAAAGTGGAGGACTTCAAATCGATGCAAAAGTGCTTCACCAAGGAACGAAGCAAGTAGTACGCAGTGCTATACCTTTGCA
Source organism: Musa acuminata AAA Group (assembly GCF_036884655.1). Lineage (NCBI taxonomy): Eukaryota > Viridiplantae > Streptophyta > Magnoliopsida > Zingiberales > Musaceae > Musa > Musa acuminata. The sequence goes on from NC_088357.1 coordinate 39,542,149, forward strand.
ACTCAAAGGAGTAGACGACAAAGATGATGAAGAAGATGGTACAATCCTAGAGGCGACCAAAACTATTAGAGACTTGCTCCAAGTCGAGACAAAAAATTTACTCCTTTTGGGCAAAACTTCTTGCATTCTAGAAGTTTGATGGCAATGAGAAGGCAAATCACAGAAGCTAACTCAACACAAGAAGTGCGAACACTTCAAGTACTCCAAAAGTGTGAGTAAAGAGCAGACGAAAGCTAATAACCAACTCAATGCATGGAGTACAACCCTCGAGGAGGCGAACAAATTCGAGTAACATTTACCTTCTCAACTCTTAAAAGAATGGGCGAAATTGAGTACCCCAATTCTCTTATTTGTCCAGCAGAGGAGCTTTGCACAAGTTTAAAAACCCTTCAAATAAACTTAATAGAAGACAATAGTTATCAAATCCTCACCAATTGTGACTGGTACTACAGAGAGTAGACTGTACGTTTCATTTCCCAACAGAATGTCAATCAAAAGCGAAAATGATGCGAACCTACTTGGAAGTAAAAACTGAGTGGAAGAAGAATCAATGGGCAAATTTTGTGGAGGAAGGACCCCAAAAACTTCAAAGCCTACGAGGCGATGCTCGTTAAAGTTCCAACAGACATCCACCCAGTTCAAGCAACATGAGGCGTTTGAGAGACTGGCGCATAATAAGAAAGGTCTTTTCCTTCATCTAAGGATCTATAGGAACCAATAAGGATCAACACAACTCAGCTGACCACACACCTGAGTCAAAGTCATTAACGAGTTGAAGCAACATAGTGGATCAAAGTTCGATTACTCAACAACAACGGTGAAGAGCAGTTAGGAGCCAAAAGGTGCGTTGCAACTTAGAGCAAAAGATTGAAGACTCAGCAAAGACGATGAGATATAGCGTTTGCAAAGGTTTCAACGAGGACGTCAAAGGAATAAGTGGGGGAGAATATCATGAACAAAGTTGTAAACAGAGTATTTGATGTAATGCTCATATATGTCCGTGTCTTTTGGTTTTGTTCATGCTTTGCACAGTATGTAAAGGGCTGGCAATAAGCTTGGTAATCCCATTTTAATTGGCTTTCATGATCGCTTTTGGCTTGTAAACGAAAGTTGTGTCATGTGCAGTGATTTAAAAAGCGCTAGGCGCCAAGGTCCACAAACGCCCAAGGCGCTAGGCGCTCGCCCAGGCGCTCACCTGAGCGAAGCGAGGCGCTAAAATATAAAAATATATAATATAATTAATAATTTCAAATAAATAAAAATTAACAACATTAAAATCAAAATAATATATTATTAATCTATTAACATAAAATTAATCATTTCAAAATTCAAATAAACTTAATATTAAGAGTATACTGTATACTGAGCCTGATGGAGAAACGAGGAAGCAGCGACGAGCGACGACAGCAGCAGCGGCGAGCGACGACGACAGCAGCGGCGAGCGACGACGACAGCAGCGGCGAGCGGCGACAGCGGCAGCGGGAAAGGGAAAGGGAGCGGAAGGCACGAGCAGCGGGAGGGCTAGCGGGAGGCGCAAGCAGCGGGAGGGCTAGCGGGAGGCGCAAGCAGCGGGAGGGCTCGAGGGAGGCGCGAGCAGCGGGAAGGCTCGCGGGAGGGCTCGCAGGAGGCGCGAGCAGCGAGAGGGCTCGCGGGAGGCGCGAGCAGCGGGAGGGCTCGCGGGAGGCGCGAGCAACGAGAAGGCTCGCGGGAGGCGCGAGCAGCGGGAAGGCTCGCGGGAGGCGCGAGCAGCGACAGCGGCGAGCAGCGGTAGCGGGAGCAGGAGCGACGAGCAGCGAGATCACGATCGGGATCGGGATCGGCAGCGGCAGCAGGTTAGGGTTAGGTAAGAGTTAGGGTTGGGGTTATATCAGTTTAGTTGGTTCGATTGAACCAACTAACAACCGAACCAGGACCGAACCAGACCTAAAATTCTGGTTCGGTCGCCTTGGTTTACCCAGGCGCTCGCCCGAAGCGCCCAGCGCCTGGGCTCGGGCGAGCGCCCAGGCGGCGCCTGTTTGAAGCGCGCCGCCTGGGACATTAGCGAGGCGCTCGAGCCTCGCCTCGCCTCGCCCGAGCGCCTAGGCGAGCGCCCGAGCGCCTTTTTCAATCACTGGTCATGTGGGCACTTTTTGAGCATTTCAATCTATAGTGGATAATCTTAGACCCTTTGTTGTGCAACCATTCAGAGCTTGCGGAGGTCTATGTTAGTAATTTGCATTGACTATCATGTGTTTGCTGAAATGGTTGCTTATAGATCCCGAGTGAAACACTTCCTCTAACCTGTCTTCTCTTTTGCAGGTCCTTAAGGAACCATAGGAGGCTTCAAGGAGGTTGACCCTTGGCGAATAGACACGCAAGGGTGCCACACAACTTAGGCAAAATCAGCTAAGTTCGTGACAGAGTGGCGAAAGGGCCGCTCACTACGTCGGTGTCAACGCAGTTGTCGAGCGATAAAAGGGCCGCTTTGTCACGGACTTAGCTAGAATTGCCTAAGCCGTGAGGCACCCTTGCAGCAAAGACGCAAACTTAGCTTGAGTTGCCTAAATCGCGAAGCACCCTTGCACCAACTTCTCGGACTTAGTTGGAATTGCCTAAGTCGTGATGCGCCCTTGCGATATGCATCCACAAAGGGTCAACCAATTTGCAACCTCACTCAGGTCCCGAAGGACCTATAAAAGAGAAAGTTGATTAGTTCGAAAATGAACGACGGACAAGTCCCGACATCTCGCGGAAAGGTAAGCTTTACAAGCAATTCAGCGAGCACCTTGCATGCATAAGAGAAAATAGGAAGAGGAAAACAAGGACTTTAGAAGGTAGAACAAACAGTTGCAAGAACACAAACAACTATTCACCAGGTGCCGAGCGCAAAGGCAAGTTTTCATCAAGATAACGTGCGAACTTATGAAGATTGTTCAACGCCTGACAATATACCGAAGTCCCATCCAGCCCTGTGCCACCTGCGGGGTTCTAGGGTGCTGAGATAGCTGACGTTTTGTGTGCAGCTGCGGTTTGCAGAAAACAAGCCATGGCACACGAAAACGGAGCCATTTTAGGGCAATTCAGCTCGGCGCAGTGAGCATTCGCACTACAACGTTGCAACCTGTTCGAACATGCATTTCTACAAGTAAAAACACATAAAACCAAGGCATAACATGTTGTCATGTCTCTATACAAGCATGCAAAAGCGACGAACGGTTCGTTGAACGAAGTCGTTACGGGTGCGCGACAACCGTCCGTGATGTTCTCCCCCACTTAAACTGTTGACGCCCTCGTCGACGCTTATTGGTAGTTGTTGATGACTACTTCTTTATGTCGTAGGGCATCGTCGAGCTCCCAACTAACTTCGGTTCAGGGAAGCTTTCGCCACTTCACCAAGTACTCGGTCTGCTCAACTCCATTGGGTAGCTTTATCTTGCGATCCACTAAAATGATTTCAACTTGCTTTTCGTAGGAGGCTCTGGTAGGGGGTAGCTGAATTGGAACACTTCAGGAAGCATCTTGCGGATCTGAGTGGTAGGCTTTCAAGTTGCTGGCATGAAAAACATTGTGAATTTTGAGCCACACCGACAGCTGCAACTTGTAGGAGACGTTGCCCGCCCTACTGATAATTGGAAAGGGCCCTTCATACTTGCGTACCAATCCTTTGTGTACTTTGTTCCTAAAGAATTGGAGTGATGTTAGTTGGAGCTTTACCAACACCAAATCACCGACTTTGAACTCATGCCGCCTTCCCATGTCTATTCACTTCTTCATCCTTTTGGTCGCCTTCTCTAAGTAAGCCCGCGCAATATCTGCATTTCGGTGCCATTCTTTTGCAAAGTGATATGCTGACGGACTACTCCCAGTATACCCAATAGCCAAGGTGTGAGGAGTTGACGGTTGTTGTCCTATAATGATCTCGAAGGGACTCTTATTGGATGAAGAGCTCCATTGCAAATTGTAGGAGAATTGGGCTATGTCCAATAGCCTCACCCATTCTCATTGGTGGCACTCACGTAGTGCCAAAGATATTGCTCAAGGAGCAAGTTTATCCTTTCAGTTTGGCTCGATCTAGAATCATCCCAGGAACTGAGCGTCTCGATCACTAATAATATTGTACGGGACTCCCCAATACTTCACCACATTCTTCATCATCAGCTTGGTCGTCTCCTCTGCTGAAAAGTGTAGGGGTGCAGTAATGAAAGTTACATACTTTAAAAATCGATCGACCACCACGAGTATCGATCCAAGTCCCCCTACTACCGGCAAGCTTGATATGAAGTCCAAGGAAATGCTCTCCCACGACCTTTATGGTATAAGCAACAACTCTAAAAGTCCCACCGGCTTCTGCTACTCCACCTTGTCTTATTGGCAAGTGAGGCATGTTCAAACATATTCCTCCACATCAGTCCCCATCTTCGGCCAGTAGAAGGCCCTCTCTACGAGAGTCAAGGTTCTATGAATACCCGGATGTCCAGCCCAAAGGGAATCGTGACACTTCTTAAGAGTTCACGCCTCAAATTGTCCACTCAAGGAACATAAACTCTATTCCCTTTTGTGTAAACGAGTTCCTTCTGGACCCAAAATCGTCGTGTCTTGCCTTCTTTGATGAGCTGCATCATGGTTACTGCTTGGGGATCCATATGCAATCCATCCCTGATCCTGGAAAGGAAGTTAGAGTGCAACCGACTTGCTTAACCTCTGCCCTCCAATTGTATAGCATTCACTCGCTCCACTTTCCGGCTCAATGCATCGGCCACGACATTTGCTTTTCCGGGCTTGTACTCCATTGTCATATCAAACTCAGCCAAGAAGTCCTGCCATCATGCTTGCTTTGAGGAGAGTTTCTTTTGAGTTTAAAAATAGCTCAAAGCGATGTTGTCTGTCCTCAGCACAAATCGCGATCCGAGAAGGTAGTGCTGCCAAACTTGTAAACAATGGACCACTGCTGTCATCTCCTTCTCGTGCACCGAATATCATCACTCGGTCTCGTTGAGTTTGTGGCTCTCGTAGGTCACCAGGTGACCCTCCTGTATGAGTACTCCACTAATAGCGAAGTCTAAAGCATATGTATGAACTTCAAAGGGCTCCCCATAATCCAACAATTTGAGCATTGGTTCTTCCAACATAGCAACCTTCAGATCTTGGAATGCAGCTTCACATTTGTCAAACCACCTCCAAGGCTGCTCCTTCAGCAACTCATCAGTGGAGTTGCATGCTTCGAATACCCCGCTATGAAGCATCGATAGTAGTTAACGAAACCAAGGAAGGATCTCAGCTCCGACACCTTCTTTGGAGTTCGCCATTCCACAACAGCTTGCATCTTTGATTTGTTCATCCGAGTGAAGCCATCCCCAATTTGATGCCCCAAGAATAAGATCTTTGTTTTAGCAAAATAGCACTTCACCCTTTTCACGAACAAAGTGTTCTCCTTGAGAACCTTGAAAATTGTCCGAAGGTATTTGAGCAAAGTAGACAACGATATCATCCAAGTAGACGACGATATCGTCCAAGTAGATGACTACAAACTTATCCAAATACTCCTTGAATAGTTGGTTCATAAGAGTGCAGAATGTGGCCGGAGCGTTGGTTAAGCCAAAAGACATCACCAAGAACTCAAATGCTTCGTACCTGGTCATGCAAGTAGTCTTCGCTTCGTCGCCTTGAACAATGCGCACCTATCAGTACCCCGACTGAAGGTCGAGTTTGGAGAAATACTTTGCTTTGCCCAATTGGTTGAACAAGTCCGTGATAAGCGGGATGGGATACTTGTTCTTCACCGTCACCTTGTTGAGGGCTCGATAGTCCCATCTTGTTTCTTTTGGAAGAGAACTAGAGCTTCGAATAGTGATTTGGAACTACGGATGAGACCACCACTTAGCAGTTCATCTAACTGCTTTCTGAGCTCTGCCAACTCAGGAGGGGGCATGCAGTATGGTGGTCTCGCTGGAGGCTTCACTCCTGTCTCCAGCTCGATATGATGATTCATGCCTCTGCGTGGCGGCAGAGTCTTCGGCAACTCAAGAGGTATGACATCTGTAAACTCCGTCAGGACGTTAGCCACCATAGCATGTTCCTGATTGGCCTCCTCGTGGAGTGGCTCTAGCTTCACAATAGCCACGAATGTCAATTCGCCTTTTCGTACCCCTTTCTTCAGTTGTAATGTCGATATTTGTTGGGGTTCCCTGGTTCCTCTTCGAGAAATGGGAACCACACAAAGGTCGTCACCTCCCAACATATATAGGGAGTTTATGAATGGCATTGGCATCAACTTCGCCGTGTGCAAGAACTCCATTCCAAGAATCACTTGGAAGTCATCCAGTGGCACCGCCATCATGTTTGTGCTCCCGCTCCATGTTTCGATCTTGATGGGAACTCCCTTTGCCAACCCGAAGATTCACTTGGCCTCCGAGTTCACTGCCTTCATCCGACTTGGGTTCTTCTCCAAGATCAGCCCAAGTCGCTTTGCTTCTCGGTCGGCAATAAAGTTGTGGGTAGCGCCCGTGTCTACCATTGCACGGGTCGTTTGGCCATTGAGCTTCATGTCTACATACATCAGCTCGTTGCTTCCTGCTTTTTGTGGCTTTGCCTTTATGTTCTCCCCCACTTGACCTCGCATAGGGTTCAACAAACGCATTGCTTCTATTCGGGGTCCTTACAACTCCTCATCATTGCTACTGGATTCTGAACTACTTGAACTGAGAGCGACGGCTTTGCCCTTATCTGATTTGGGGGGATGGATGGAAGCTGTTAAAGCATTGAGTGCCTATTTCTGTGGGCACTCTCTCACCATGTGCGACCCTCCGCACAAGAAGCATCCGCTAGGTTTTGGGGCCTTGCCTTTTGAGCTTGGCCCTTTGTGGGAGTTCTTCTTCCTTTGCTCACCCCCGGGCTCCTTCCCTCGAGAGTATTTTGGAGGGAGATTTTCTAAAGATTGTTTCCTTTTTCCTACGTCCTAAGAGGACAAAGTCGGTGAGCCTTTCTGCGACCGTAATTGCCCCGATCACATCGGTGACATTCCTTCGATGCAGTTCTTGTTGAGCCCATGGCTTCAAACCATCAAGGAAGCTAAACAGTTTTCCCTTCTCAGACATGTCCTGTATGTCCAGCATTAGTGCAGAAAATTACTTCACGTAGTCTCGAATGGAAGTACTTTGGTGGAGTTGTCTTAGTTTCCTCCTTGCGACGAACTCTGTGTTCTTGAGTAGGAACTGAGTTCTCAACTCCCGCTTCAAGTCCTCCCATGTGTCCACCCAACACCGACCTTGTTGGATCTCCTCCCAACGGGTTCGCTATCAAAATTTTGCATCCTCATTCAAATACATGGTTGCTATCAAAACTTTGGTTTCTTCATAATCAGGCCTCGTAGCTCGAAATTATTGTTTCATGTCGAACAGGAAATTCTCGAGCTCTTTAGCATCTCTGGCACCTCCATAACAATGTGGCTCAGGTGCTCTCAAGTTTTGTGGCGACGTAACACGAGTGTTGCTTCCTCCCACATTCATTGCCCTTATGAGCATGGTCACCCTGGAAGTGAGTTCCGCCACGACTTCGTGCAAATGTTGCACGGAGTCTTTGGTGTCGTCTGATAGTCGATCGACTAGGGCCTCAACCTTATCTATCCGGGATTCAGCTTCTTACGAGCTCTCTAACCCAAGAAGCCTTCATTGGCCATGGTAGAGTTCCTCCAAGCTCTCTTCAAGAACATCCAAGCGGGTTTCCACCGCTGTGAGTCTCTCCTTATGGCTCTTTTTTCCGATTAGCGCTTCAAATTGCGCCTCCTTTGCTCGCGGAAAGTATCCAACTTCTCGCTCATCATGTTCGCTGTCGCGCTCCTCCTGAGCGGCTCCAACAGCATGAGAGTGAGTATGCACTTGTAGTCCACCTGCGACTGCTTGGGGCAAGGGTCCAGCTTGCCCCGTCTTGCTTGATTCGCCACGATGCTTTCCCATAGCGAGACTGTAAAGTTCCTTCGCTGCTTACTCAAATTGCTTGCCCGCTTTGATACCACAATGTCACGGACTTAGCTAGAATTACTTAAGTCATGAGGCACCATTGCGGCAAAGACGCGAACTTAGCTTGAGTTGCGTAAGTCACGAAGCACCTTTGCACCAACTTCTCGGACTTAGCTGAGATTGCTAAGTCGTGATGCGCCCTTGCGATATGCGTCCACAAAGGGTCAGCCAATTTGCAACCTCTCTCAGGTCTCAAAGGACCTTTAAAAGAGAAAGTTGATTAGTTCAAAAACGAGCAGCGGACAAGTCCTAACATCTTTAGAAGATAGAACGAACAGTTGCAAGTCCACAAACAAATGCTCACCGGGTACCGGACGCGAAGGCAAGTTCCCGTCAAGATAACGTGCGAACTTGTGAAGATTGTTCAACACCCAACAATATACCGAAGCTCCATCCAGCCCTGTTGCACCTAGGGGATTTCAGGGTGCTGAGATGGCTGACGTTTTGTGTGCAACTGCGGCTTGCAGAAAAACAAGCTGTGGCACGCGAAAACGAAACCATTTTGGGGCAGTTCGACCCGGTGAGACGAGCGATCGCACTATAGCGTTGCAGCCTGTTCGAACATGCATTTCTACAAGCAAAAACACATAAAACCAAGGCAAAACAGGCTATCATGCCTCTGTATAAGCATGCAAAAGCAACGAACGATTCGTTGAATGAAGTTGTTGCAGGTGCGCGACGATCGTTCGTGTCAGCTTGGCATCTACATTGGCACTGACACAAATGCAGAGCGATGCCACTCGACAATTGCGTCGACACCAACACATATGCAGAGTGGCGAAAGGGTCGCTCAGCAACTACTTCAGCGTTGATGCAGATACAAGCGGCTCTCATCTCTCATCGTTGCTCTCCTCATCCACAGCAGTCACGCGCAGCCTCCAGCGGCCCTCATCTCTCATCTGTCATCTGCCACCGCCGACACCGTCCGCAATCACCAAATGGAACGTTAAAATTACTTTTTTGCCTATTATTTTCGTGTTTCCGTCGGTAAAACCGACGACATTAGGATAAATGGACCTAGATATTTCACTTTCATAAATATAGGTATTCTAATATAAATTTTTTTAAGTTTAGGGTCCAAGATACTAAGGAAGTCTAACTACAAGGGGTAATTTATAATTAGCCCTCATCGAGATCATAGAGGAGCATCCTACCAATTATACTAAGGTACGCCCTCATAAAAGATGCTAGAAATAGCAAAAGGCAAAGATTTCTAGTAAAAGGCAAAGATGACCAAGGCAGGGGTCTCTAGAAAATGCTTGTTTTATCAAAATTATTTGGTCAGTCAGTTCAGCAAGCCAGATGGTATCAAGAATGCCAAACAAAACTTCACATTCATGTTACTGAAAGTGTGTTTCTTTTTGTGTTTGCTTTTACAGAAACTCTACTTCTTCTTTCTGGCTTCTTTTTTTAACCTTTTCCTTAATATACATATTTCACATACTGAAAGTTGCAGCATTTGCTGCCTTACCTAAAAATTATGAAAATTTGCCTCCTATAACATTTTTAAGATCAAGTTTGATGAGCAAAGTTATTTTTGTAAAATGATAAATTTTAAAGCATTTGCAAATTTTGTAAATTGAAGTAGGAATCACCAAGTTCCTTTCACCAACTTTTTTGATGAATTAACATGTGAAGAATTTGAGATGCTATTCTATGGATGATTCATCACAGAAAAAGAAATCACTTAGGAAGAAACAAATTTGTCCATCAATGGAAACTAATTTTAATCTTTACTTAAAATATGATCATTAAGTACTAAATATCTTGTGAATTAAGATATAATTTTTTAAAAAAAATAGTCAATATGTCTATGGAAATTGCAAAGTTTAATTTAAGTTCATAAATTGGCTAAATCACATCATTCTTTACTGAATAACATAACAAAAGATGTTTACCTTCTCGAAAGATAAGCATTTAACAATTCAACTAAAGTAAAATAATACCTGCCAAAAGAGAATTTCTTGCACAGCATTTGTAGTTGGAACTCCTTCAGGCCACATTGGTATAACCACATAAACTGCAAATGGCTCATTGGCTCTAATTTTGCTGGCAACTTTTAGGGCTAACTCCATCGGTATCAGATTATCAGCACCTGTTGATACTCAGGAGTTTATAACTCTGTTTTGAAATATAGTACAGGCAAAAAATAGATATAATGAAATTGGGCTGTAAAAAATGTTAACAATTCTGTTCGACGCATGTTGGCAGCCACCAAATGCTACCGAGAAAAATTAGTTGGTGCTTACAATTCAATAATTCCTTGATCAAAAATTAAATAAATAATTTAATTAAAAAACAGGAATTCCAAATATAAATGTGCAAAGATCATATTATGAAAGGATGACCTTAAGCACGACATTAAAAAAAATATACTAAAACATTGACTAATAGCAAATAGAAGCATCATGACCATAGCTGTTGCAGACAATTACAATTGTTATACTAGTTTTCACATTTTTCAAACTCCAAAATATCAACAAGTGATTTTCAGATTTAATACCTTACATAACAGAAGTTAAGGTTAACACAAAAACAAATCTGTCACTTACATCTAATAATTCTCTTATTATATTATTCATACACACTACTAATGCTAAAATATAATGTAACACCAGAAACTGCAAAAATATTTATGAAACAAGAACTCACAGATAACATGTATTGTATCTCTGTCAAATCTATTGGACAAAATTTGGATCCTTCTTCGGATATGCAGTCACACAGTATCCCTAGTTTAAAGAGATATATTAGACTAGACAATTCTAGAGTACTTGATGATACCTACAAAAGATTATTCCTTGGGCTTCTTGTCATCCAATGACAAAAAACTGACAGAAGATAGATGGTTGACTTTTGGTTTTGTGATTTTTAGTATCATTAGACGGAGAGTTTAGGGTTCAGGATTTGTTGCTATTTATGAACATGATACCATGCATGGCAGAATTTTGTAGTCTGTCAGTGAATCAACTATCCACAATTATGCACTTCTTGGTGGTTCCACATCATTTTTTCTAACAAAGTAACAAAAAATTGAAAACAATTAGGGTGGTAAAAAGTTTAGGCAGGAAGATGTTAATTGTTATCACTGAAAAATCATAACATCAAGGGATTATCACAAACCTGAATGTTTATAAGATGGCCAACCATATGAAGAACCAAGAAAATACTGATTTTCAATATATATGAAATGTTGGGCAGATCTGATTGCCTTTACATATGCTGTGTGGATGCTCTTATCAATTACCAGATTCTTTCGACAGACAAGATTCTGCAACAGATGATAATAAATGGTATATAAGACCAGAATAATATTTTGGAACTAATATATTATTTTGTAGCACATTGTACAAAACAGGAAATCATATGGCTTTTGTAAAATCAAATCGTGGCTCAAACTGATTCACACGAGGAAACAATGACATATAGCTATATAGTTTGTTAATGCTCCATAACAGAAAATATGCCAGCATATGCATCAAGGCAAAAGAATGACCATTTTTGAAGCTTCTTGGACATTGTCAGGAAAACCTTTTACCGATCCAGAGTCAATGGATCGAAAGACCTGAAAAAGTTAAAAAGTATATCAAAAGTCTTTGAGTATTAACACAAACTTTGCTTGAAGGTATTCACCAGTTTATTAGTGACATACAACCTGTACATGCCATTGTTCAGAATCTTCTTGCTGGGAAACCCATAGACTTGGATCATCATCTGGAACAGAAGGTGAAGGACTAAGTATCCATGAAATTCGTTCAAGTCTTATTAGAGCATCATCGTGCCAGCCGGATGGATTTTTGAAACAAAGACTAAATTCCTGCCATCTTGTTGCCTTCCGCCAGCGCTGCTCAAAATTCTTCAGGATATCATAAACCGCAGGACCTTCAATTTTGCAATGTAAATCATGCCATGGTTGTCTTGGGGCTTTAATTCCTGCCTAACACAGACAAGAAATACAAAAAGCTGATAAATTTACATAAAACCAGTACTGCTGAAGGTCCCTAGAAATATATTGAGCACACATGTTTACTGACCTTCACAAGTAGCTTACCTAGTTTACTGAGTCAAACTAAGGTTAAAATCCTGATCTGATATCAACTCCAATATCTTGTTGGACCAATATATACCAGTATAATGGGGATTCTGACCTATACTGCTTGGTACCACTTTATAAGGTCCATTATTGTTTCTTAATCAAACCAGTAAATATCAGTCAGTATGTATCACTCTTATTCATATTTAAAACCTTGGGTCATATGAAGAGCAATCTTGGGCTTGGCCTTGAGTTCCATCATAAAAATTCGAAAATATGAAAAGAAAAGCTAATAAATTACATAGAACCAACAGAATCTCAAATCTCCTGGAAATCCAATGAGCAAACATGTTTATCTAGGGCTTTTATAGATAGGGTGATGGATTTATACGTCGCAAAAACATGTAAACATGTTTACATATATCACAGACGTCTTACTTTCTATAGCTATAACACTGTAGCCTATATAATTTAAGCAAATTTATCTATTATATATATATGTGAGCCAATATCAAAGAAAAAAAAAAGGCACACACACAACCAAGGAAACTAAATGCAACCAGTTTTAATTCCGATCTATGCTTTACACAGAAATTATCTCCAAGATTAGGTGTTTAGTAACTATAACTTGGACCAGTATGAAGTTTTCCTCAGGAATTCATTTCATCGACCTAAATTTTGTACAAAAACATATGAACAATAATTATAATCATATCATCATTCACCAAAACCAGGTGATATTTATCAGTCCAACCAGTGTCCGGGAAGCAGACCCCCTGATTTCCCATGATACTAAACCAATCCTCCTCTCAACCAATCTTGGTCAAAAACCACCTGAAACCAGTTAGAATTTCTAAAATTTTGTTAAAACCAATTGAGAACCATAATAAGGTCCATGAAAACACACCAAACCCAATCCCTTTGACTTTGAGCACAAGAGCTCTCTCCTCCACCTCCACCCTCCCACCGCCACTGATCAAAATCAAAATCCCTGACTCAAGCACCTTCTAGGATTCTGCACATCACTGGCATGCAATTGTTGGTGATTCCTCCAAGGCATCTAGTGTAAGTCGAGACGGTTATTTTCTTTTTTCCTACTTTTTTCTTCCTTTTTCCAACCAGTACTAATGGTACCAGCATACTCTATTGGTTCAATCCTATTGGCACAGGTACTGATGGTCACAGCATATGCTACTATTCCAATGGTACAGGTACCTGTACCAAAAAGTAGTTCCATGCATTCTGTTATCTATTTTGGAATTATTAACTATGATATCCAAATAGGTATCAAATGATTATTTTGTTCTGAAACCAGTTATGAAGCCAAGATAATGAATAGAGGTGTAAAGTGAATCTCCATTTGGAACATTCCCTTAGTTGCATCCCAACTGCTTTATGACATCAAATATTTGAAATAAAAACATTTATTGACCGGAATTTACTGATCCGTTGCGATGCTAATTAGAACATTTCAAAAATAAAAACTTTGACAAATTTCCATGCATGGTAACTTAACTTAATATTGCCACACAATGCATAACACTGTTAACTACAACTGCAACATAAATTGGAAAACATATCATTGCCAAGATCTAAAGGTTTATGAAATAGCAAAAGGTCCAAATTGCTCCGTATTCAGTAGTGTAGCATGATAGAATGTCTAAGCCCAATAAGACATATGTAAGTTTGATAGATCTCCTCTTTATAAACATATCAAACAAAATGACTGAAAAATAGAGAGGATAGAATTGATAAACAAGACAAATAATAGTCACAAACAAAAATTTCCAACTATTGAAACTTTGAGATGCTACTCAATAAATGAAATTTACATACCAAACAAACCTGGCAAGTATACGACTGAAAACCCTCGAGGACTTTAAAAGAAGAAAGCAGAAAGGCTAAATGAACTCACAGCGAATGTGGGGTTATGGAAATCATTTAAAAAGGTTGTGTCAAGATCACGAAAAAGTCTATGCTCTGGTGTATCATACCGACCATCACAAAGATCAAGACCTCCTATGAAAGCAGTTATCTTTCTCATATTTCCAGAAGCCTGTGTATCAACCAATACACATTTCTGATGGTGTGTGAAAAGGGTCCCTACCACCTGTGGATGGAGGAAAACAATGTAACATAGTGCATAACAAAATAGGAGAAAAAAATTAACATTTTCTGCTTAAGGAATGTTATCCGCTTACCATATAAGACAACTTATTAGGAGTTATGGCTGGATTGTAGTTGGCTAATGAGTAGCTCTTACTTTCACACAAGAAGTGTGTTCACATAAACAAATTAGATCTAAATTGTGTATCCATGAATCTCACCTTGACACAACTAGGTTAAACAGTCAATTTATAAATCAGTATCTGTCTTCTCCTTAAGAGGTCCAAATCATGTAATCATTGATCAATTCAAGCTTGTTATTCCTATCAAAACTTATTCCTGTTTTTTAATGATTAATCCTCAATAAGGCCTATTTAATCAAAACTTGTTCAACTGGGGTAAACAGTCAATTTATAAATCAATATATGTCTTCTTCTTAAGGGGTCCGAATCATGTAATCATTGGTCAATTGAAACCTGTTATTCCTATCAAAACTTATTCCTATTTATTAATGATTTGCCCTTGATAAGGCCTCTTTAATCAAAACTTATTCAACTGATAATACTATGAATTCCTTTATAATGATATTACTATTATGTGTAGTATTAGTACTATTTTAGATGGAGAGATTGATGAAGATATTATCTATAGAGTAAAAACAGAATAGTTAAAATGATGAGGGATGTCAAAAGTCTTTTGTGATCATGCCTTTGAGATTAAAAGAAAAATTTTATAAGACAATTGTGAGACCAACAATGCTTTATGGATTTGAGTGTTGGATAGTTAGGAAACATCATATACAAAAAGTTTATATTGCAGAAATGAGAATATTGAGATGGATATATAGAGTTACTATGAAAGATAAAAAAAAATTACTTTTATTCGTAAACAACTCGGTATCATTTCGATAAAGAATAAGATGAGAGAAAATCATTTAAAATGATATGGGCATACTGTCATGGACAAACTTCTAAACAAGATATTTGATGTAATGCTTATGTATGTCTGTGTCTTTTGGTATGTTCATGCTTTGCACAGCATGTAGAGAGACGGCCGAAGGCTTAATAGTCCCATTTTAGTTGGGTTTGGTGGCCGCTTTAGGCTTGTAAATAAAGGTTGTGTCATGTGAACACTTATGAGAGATTTTCGGTCTGTAATAAACCATATTGACCCTTTGTTGTGCAACTGTTCAGAGCTTGTAATGTTTGTTTGTAATTTACATTGTCTATGAAGTGTTTTCGGAAATGTTTGCTTGTGGATCCCGAATGAGGCGTTTTCTCTAACTCGTTCTCTCTTCTGTGGGTCCTAAGGGACCATGGGAGACTTCGGGGAGGCTGACCTTTACGGAAGGACACGCAAGGATGCCGCACGACTTAGGCAAAATCAGCTAAGTCCGTGACAGATGGTATCAGAGCGGGACAAGCACTCATAGAAACACTTGACGTGCAAACGTGGGGGACCTAGCGGGGCTACGTTGAGGGCAGTTAGCACACGCGCGACCGTTTGGAAGAAAATATGCATGGAGATGTAGGGAAAAGGAATCGCTCGAAGGAGCGGGCATCTGAGATTGGCTTTGAGAGGAATGGCCAACCCTTCGCGCAAGAGGCACCACGAGAACAAGCAAACTTGGAAGAATGCGAAGCGCACAAAGGTTGGGATGGCTGAGTTCGAGCTACGGCTCGACGTTGATAACTACACTTGATGGTGCTCAAGGCAAGCGAGGTGCTTAATAAAGGATAAGACCAAGCAAGGTGGAATGAGTTGCTCAGCGACCGAAAGAGTTGTGCAAAGCTCATAGAGGTGAGGGGAATTGCTAACTCGAAGAATTCGGTACTTATGCATGGGCTTGTATGCGGACGACGGAATGTTCGCGGCCATCCCAAGACGACCGAAACTCAGCGCCATGGAGCATTAAAACTTTTTCTTTGGCATGTGAAGGATACGTCCGTAGGAGGCTAAAGTACGCAACGAGTTCAGCATGTTACTAGGCCTTGAGTTGTGCAGTGGGGGCTGTATTGATATGGAGTCGCAATCTAGCAAGTGCATTTGTAGGAGGCAGAACAATGCGTAGTTTGTTCAGCAAATCGGAGTAGTCCGAAGGGGATGGTGGTCTCCGAAACGAAGAGAGATGTTGCTCCAACGGGATAGATATCCAGGAGGGATAAGTCCCGGCTCTCTAAAGGGAGAATCATGTGCAACAGACTACACATATTGAGGAGGAGTACCTCAACAAAAAACAACTCCACGAAGCTCAATGGACCGAGCAAGCGGCGAGGAGTCGTCGCATGATTTCACTTGAGAGAATACATTGGTGGAGATCAAGTAGGGGAGCGACCCAAAGCAACACAAATGAAGGCACACTTGGAGTCGAGATGGAGATCGGACTCAAGGGAGGGTTGACCCGTGGAATGGTGGGCGCGAGGGCCACCATCAACTCAATGCAAAAATGATCGAAGCAGCTGGAGAGTTGGACTTCTCCAGAGCTCATATTCGCTTAAAGGAGCTCGGCAAGTCAGAGGATAAGGTCGAGTAAGCGAACGTTGCTACTAAGGAAGCTAAGGAGAACAAAATCGGTGCAAACCCTATAATGTGATGGCAGAGGCTAAGCATGGGAGTTGCAGTCTGTCTTTCCATCAACCAAAGGGAGCTGCTTGGAGAACACAGAGGTGTTGAAGCAGGGGGTCGAAAGGGGCGAGGAAGCGACGACGAGTCCAGATGGATTTAGCTACCCAAAATCAAGCATCAGTTAGAATGGAGGTGGACTCGGAGGAGTGCCACAAAGACATATCTACTGATCGTGAAGAAAAAGGATGCAGATGCGAGGCAACGGATAGTAGGGCCATGGGCATGGCAGCGCCATGGTACCGCAGAGGCGGGACTTCCGTAAAAGCCATTGATCCCTTGCTCTTATGGAGGGAGAGCGCTTGGTCGTGAAAGGGGCCGAGGAGGTAGAGCATGCAGAGGCAAACTCCAAGTACCAAGACAAGGCTGAAGGGCAGAGGCCAAGGAACTTCGTAAGACCGGTGTTAATGAGCTTCTCATCAAGATAGTCGAAAGTGAAGGACTTCGGGTCATGCAAGAGTGCACGACCAAGGAACGAAGCAGGCAGTTCGCGATGTTGTACCTTTGCTACTCAGTGGAGTAGGCGGCCGAGTTGATGGAGAAGATGGTACAATCCCAGAGGCGACCAAATCTATTAGAGAATTACTCCAAGTTGGGGTGAAAACTTCCTGCATTCCAAAAGTTCGATGGCATTGAGAAGGTGAATCATAGTAACTAACTCAACGCAAGGAGTACAAACACTTCAAGTGCTTCAGAAGTGCGAGCAAAAAGCAGGCGAAAGCCAGTAACCAGCTCGATGCATGGAGTACAACCTCGAGGAGGCGGGAGAAGTCAAGTAACCTTTGTCTTCTTAACTCTTAAGAGAATGGGCGAAACCGAGTACCCCAATTCTCTTATCTATCCAGCAGAGGAGCTCTGCACAGGTTCAAAGACCTTTCGAAGATAATAGAAGACAATAGTTGTCAAATCCTCACCAACGGTGATCAGTGCTACTGAGAGTAGATTGTCCGCTTCATTTCCCAACGAAATGCTAATCGAAAGCGGAAGTGATGCGAATCTACTTGGAAGTGACAACTAAATGAAAGAAGCGTCAATGAGCAAATTTTGTGGAGGAAAGACCCAAAACATCATAAGTTTGCGAGGCGATGCTCGTTAAAACTCTAACAAGCATCCACCCAGTTCAAGCAACATGAGGCATTTGAGAGACTGGCGTATAGTAAGAATGGTCTTTTCCTTCATCTGGAGGATCCGCAGGAACCAATAGGGATTAACACAACTCAGCCAACCCTACACTAGAGTCTGAGTCATTGGCGAGTTGAAGCAGCATGGCGGATCAAAAGGTTCGACTACTCAAAAACAGCAGGGGAGAGCAGTTGGGAGCCAAGAGGCGCATTGCAGTTGGAGCAGAAGATTGAAGACTCAGCAAAGACGCGGAGTTGCAGTGTCGGCAAAGGCTTCGACGAGGACGTCGAAAGAATAAGTGGGGGAGAATGTCATGGACAAACTTCTAAACAGGATGTTTGATGTAATGCTTATATATGTCCGTGTCTTTTGGTATGTTCATACTTTGCACAGCATGTAGAGGGACGGCCGAAGGCTTAATAGTCCCATTTTAGTTGGATTTGGTGGCCGCTTTAGGCTTGTAAATAAAGGTTGTGTCATGTGGACACTTGTGAGAGATTTTCGGTCTGTAATTGACCATTTTGACCCTTTGTTGTGCAACTGTTCAGAGTTTGTAATGTATGTTTGTAATTTGCATTGTCTATGAAGTGTTTTCAGAAATGTTTGTTTGTGGATCCCGAATAAGACGTTTTCTCTAACTCGTTCTCTCTTTTATGGGTCCTAAGGGACCTTGGAAGACTTCGAGGAGGCTCACCTTTGCGAACGGACACGCAAGGATGCCACACGACTTAGACAAAATCAACTAATTCCGTGACAATACGCTTAAGAGACCTCCGAATACAATAGTAAAAAAAGATGAAATAATTAATATTAATGGTACGAGGAAAGATAGAGAAAGGCCTAAAAAGACTTTAATAGAAACTATAAATAAAAATTTAAGTACTCTGAATTTAACTAAACATAAGGCTTTTTATATATCTCAATGGCGATAAACCTTAATCCAGCAAAGAATATTCACCAATTTAATGGTTTTGTAAACCTTAATCCAGCAAGAAAGAATGGATACCACATGAACCTTTTGAAGAATGGATGTTACCATTTGACATAGGCTGGTATTTGTGAAGATAGGTGACTTCCATGTTAAGAAAGAAAACAATAGAAGGACCACCTTTAACGTGCATAGATGATTCTCATAATATAATATAATAGCCAATGAAACATATTACTAGTTGAAAATATAAAACATAATTAAAATACAAAAAAAAGATATTGACTAACGATTAAGTATTAAATGAAAGCATTTAACAGTTAAAGTGAATCTCAGGCCTTACTCATAAAAATATAAGCTTAATATCATCAAAGAAATAAAAGAGTTTGGTTTAAAAGCAAATTTAGAGTAAAATGTTTCAGGATCCTATTTAAGGAAAGAGATCAACTGGGAATTTCCTCAAAAGAAAAACAAAAATCATAACAATAAAGAAACCCCAATTATGTAATTACAAAGTAGTTCCCTATATAAACCCTAAATCCATAATATGTTCAGGTTAAGTGGCACCTGCATTACCTAAACACTCTTTCTCATACGAAATGATATAAGTTCTAGTATATCACAGAAAACAGAATTGATGGTTACAAATGGTATATGGTCAAATAATATGCACTAATTATCAGTAGTTGGAAGTTGTAACTATAACGTTGTTGATTAGTCTTTATGGTTATATTAACAGTAACCTCATATAAAATACAAGATAAGCCATCATATTTAGTTCTCAGAAGGATAAAATTTTCAGTCCTTTGTCAACTGTACTGTTCACTAAATTTAGTAGTTTTCAGTCTAAAACATTTGAACTCAAGCATTTCTCCAAGATTATGCACATAAAGTAGGGTATGTGATTTAAATTAATTATTCACATAATCGATTATTTAGTCAAAGGGATCTTTCTGACAACCTAACCAGATTGCTCTAGACAAAGTAGAACAGATCAGAGAGAATTTGGTGGTGTAAAGCTTGCCTGTTGCTTGACAATGCTAAGCTTACTGCTGGCATATCGTGGAGATAACACACAAATAACTGAGGAATGCTTGAAAAACTTTTTAGTTTCCTCATCATGAGTTTGCATTACACCTCCCTGCAAAATTAAATGCACATGCAGATAAACTGATTTCATTAAATCATCTAATTCCAATAGTTGATCCAAAAGCAGCCTAATCATTGGATCTGTCGATATTTCATAAAAATTTATACATATAGAATTGACATCCTTGTTGAACTAATTCACATAAATCTAGTTAATTTATTAAAAATCTAGAAAAAAACAATTTGAGAAATTGGGTAAAGTTCATCATAGATTTTTATCAAACACAACTCTATTTAGTTTTCTCAACAAAAGTATCTTCATCATGCATTCTAATATTTAAGCTTGCCAAAGTGTGTCAACAATGTATAGCTCTAAAGCAAGCAACAATACATTGTGAATGTGGCAGATTTAACCAAACACACACGACTATGATTTTTTATCAATATAGTTTAATAATACTCGAGCCCCAAGTGATTCAACAAGTCAAATCTACATAGCTCTGCCTACAACAAACAACTATAACCAACTATTCCTACAACATTAAAATAGCTCTTTGTTTAAATTCCTGACAACAATACAATAAGTGCCTACAAATGTATTAAATGAAAAAAATAAAGAAAAAATGTAGCTAGTATAGAGAATATATGCCAGAAGAGGAACTTGGTGTGAACACAACAAAACTGAAGAAGTGCACTGTATGGAAATTATACACGAACAACCAATCCACCATCTAGATCCATTAATTTCCCTATCTCTGAGTTCTATATTATAATCAGTAAAAGTCAAATTTTGATATATTACATGCAATTTTTCGTATATACAAGTTTTATTGACAATTTGATATAAATTGGATGGTCATGTTATAATTAGTAAACAGTAAAACTCAGAACAAGAGAATATTGATACTTAAAAAGTGTCATGTAACTTGGACTTCTTACAAGAAAAATACAAGACCATTATTTTGCAAAATCCAGAAAGGGAATAAAATGAAGAGATTGAAACAGGAAAGACAAATTCACAACACAGAGCAACCGTCCATTGCATGAAGATGAAGATACTGATCACGACTCAGTTTGCTAAAGTTTGGCAAACAAATGATTTGCCAAAGAAAATACTTGAGTGTGAGTGATCTTACCGTCTTGATGAATAATTTGTCATGAGATGTCTTGTCGTCCCAAACCAACATGCAGACTCTCACCCCCTCCTGCGACTTGTACTTGAGCAGATCCCCTAGTGTGAGCTTACCAGCGTCGGGCAGCGGCCGTGTCGGCTCTCTCACCAGTTTCACCTTGTGATATATCGACCAGCCAACGAGATAAATCAGATGATGTGCCTCAAGAATCGCATGACAGATATCCTCCCAGCATTTCTCGTGCTTAAAGACGGCACCTTTCTCGAGCGTCACCTCCGGTAGCTCATCGTCCAGCACATGAGCATCCTGGTAGAGCGTGACCGACCCCCCTTTCCGAAGCGGGAAGTAGGTATTCCTCACCCCGAGCTGCTCGGGATCCCCAGCTATCCCGTGCTGGTACTCTGGTTCCTCCTCGACGGGAATGTACTCGATGGAAAGGTGGAGAGCGGTCTCCGGCTTCGGCGGCTTTCCTTTGGGGCCGATTATAGGGAACCAGTCCTGAATCTTCTTGCCGGCGGCGATACGGGCAGTGGGGATGGAAACGATGCCGATGAGCTGCGCGCCAAAGACGTCATTGTCCTTGACCTGGAGCTCGAGGGTTGAAGCGCGGTGGGCAACGGGGATGTTGAAATGCTCGTTCCAAGCGGGATCCTCGGAGTTGGAAATTACACGGGTGCGGGCGACGGTGGCTCCGGCGAGGGAGGCGGTGACGTAGGGGTCGCTGGTGATAATCTTTCGGTGGTGGTGGTTCTGGTGGTGCTGTGTTGCGTCAGGACCGGATTTCGAAGCGGTGGAGCCGGGGATGGGCGGGCAGCAGGAAGTGTAGCAACGGCGGAGGTGCTCGGAGAAATAGTCCATGTTGGGGAGACGGCAGGCCTCGATGACGGTGAGGAGGAGGTCTCCGTGAAGGAGGACGTCCTCCACGGCAGAAGCAGACTCCATCGCGCTCCGGTGGGGACGGGGGACGGAGGAGGAGGAGGAGGAGGAGATTGGGGGGGTTTCTTCTCCAAACAGAAATGAGGGTGGGATCATATCGGAACCGAACATGATCAAGGTTTTTCGAAAATGTCGTCACTATCCCTCCCACCAATTTAGATTTTTCACATTTAAAAATGTTTCATTTTTAATGACTTAGAACCCGACGCAAACCAGATCGCCCAAGTTGTGTCTTAAGTCGTCATCCAAGTCATGAGTGGGTGACTTTTTTTTTTTCAACTCTCGTAAATGGGATATCATGAATAGAAATTCAATATGCAGTGAAAAAAACAAAAGAAATTCTAGATTTTGTAATAAAGACAAACCTCTAAATACGCATCCAGATATATCCATTAAATGTGAATTAATTATTTGGCACAGTTACCGAATCGAATATTTTGTTCGTACGAATCGTCATTGGTTTTCTATAATCGTACGTGTCACTCCTTTCAACGGCATTCCTGTGGGCGCCACTTGTGGGCCCCATCGTCTCTACTGATAAGCAGGTAGGCAATACGAGTGTCGGCAGGAACCGTCTTGCATGTGGGATGGGACTTTAGACGCAGTGGAATGGGAATTGACAATCATTGAAGGGTATATAAGTAAATGCGAATGGGATCTCCGTCCCCGATCTCCATGAATTCAACGTGCGGGCCGGATGTAACCGTCACACGTACGAGTGTGGACAGGTCATGCGAGCTGCGCTGGTCGGGTCCACCAGCCAGCAGCAGGAGTGGCTGATTTCCCGCCACGCCTTCATGAATTGGCTGTATGCACTCCCTCAAATATAAATAAACAAACGTAAACACCAAAATAAATATAATAAAATATTTTCTCTCTCTAATCATTGTAGGTATCAGCCCTCAATCTCTTTCCAAAAAAAAAAAAAAGGGATAATTCGCGAGCTCATTAGATCTTAACTCTTTTATTAATAATACTAACAAATATATTTACTTTACGGATAATCATATTTAGTCTCTTGTAAGAACGATAACTCGGTTGGATAGCAAACTTAGGAGGGCCAACAAGGTATGGGCTCGCCTTTTATTCCAACATCGATTAGGAAGCAGACTTGTCCTATACCATAGGATTGATTATAATATAAATTATAATTTATCACTAACAAATTTAGTCTTAAATTGAAAGATATATATTTCATATCACCACTTAATGCACGGCTCAAGCAACAATGGTGACTATGATACGTTCCCATGCCACTAAACAGATCATAAGTCCTGAAATAAAGTAGTAGCCGATATAAAAATACAGATTCCACATTCTATCAAGCGCCATGTACAAGTTACCACTGTTAATTGACATGATCTTATTTGTAAAATCTAGTTCACAGTATCCTACTAACTTTAGTTTAATATATATGATGCAAAAAGAATAATATATTTAGTTCAATATATAATTCGAATAAGAAAATTTCTGAAGTCCTGAAAAGAATCAGCTCTGATGCCACCTTCAAACATACTTGTTCCTCAACAATTGCTTGATACCCATGTCATGTTTGCATGCCAATCTCTCTTTATCAATACCCTTCTTTTGAGCTTCTTCAGAGATGAAGCATATAAGAACAGTGCGCACTTACCATTATAAACACAGTTTTTGAATTGTCAGAGTATCATATATACTTTCTGCTAAGAACTCATGTTACGACATCTTCAACCACACTTGTTCCTAGACAATTGCTTGATATCCATATCAGTAATACACATGTCAATGTTCTTTATCAACATCCCTCTTTTGAGCTTCTTCAGAGACGAAACATATTGCATTCACTATAAACAGTGGTTGGATTGCCAGTGTCACACATCTCCTGCTAAGAACCCATGCTGCAATACCTTCAATCATACTTGTACCTGAACATTGGTTGATACCCATACCAATTTTACATGCCAATGTGTCTTCATTAACATCATTCTTTTGAGCTTCTTCGGAGATTCAACATATTAATACGCTGTACATTTACTTACCGTTATAAACACTGTTTGGATGTCAGTGTTCTTTAGCATTGCTTGATGCCCATATAATACAACACCTTCCTCTTCCTCACGGGCCTGCATTCTCCGTTATACCAAACTGATCTTGTCTGCAAACTTCATCGTATGCGAAAAGAGAGAGTATAGTAATAGTTATGCATCCATTTATCATGAATCCAGCCAACATAGTGTTCCAAGATTCCAAGTTCCTAGAATTGTGCTCAACAAAACAAATCCCAAATCAACAGCTTCAATCCTACCTTCCACTATTTGTATATGCCTCGCTTCCGGATGCCTAATGAGATAAACATGTCCATTCACCCAAACCGCAAAAGGCACCAATGAGCATAAACTCATTCAGTGTCCTCTGAAACCCCGCGGTGATCCCAAGCTATAACCATTGTATCAAACGCCCTTAACAAGCACTGTATCAAACACCTGGTGAGCACGAGTCGGTCGGTCCCGAGTCCAGCCTAGAGGACGCGAGCATGGACGGCTCTGCCTCCACGGGCGAATGGAAGAAGAGACGTCGCCTTCGAGGCGAGAATGAGGGCGGCATTGCAGGGGAAACACCCGGTTATCGTGAGGAGGAAATGGAGGAGACTAGCAGGTGAGTTAGGTTCCGAGGGTTTGCGGTACTTGGGAAAAGGCGGGAAGGAGGGGGTTGGGGGTGATAAGGTGAGCGTTGCCGCCATTTTCTTAGCCCAAATGGAAGTTTGACCGTTGTCAGTTGTAAGCTTAGAATTTTTTGCAAATAAAGAAGATTCATTCGTGAAGTATAATAATTTCTATCAATCTTTTTTACAAGTTTAATTGATACTCTAACATAATTTGGATTCTCATTGGAAGTATGTGCTTCAATTGCTTACAAGTGTTTCATTAGTTTGAACACCTTAATCATGAAGTTTTGATATATGGATTAATTTTGGAAAACACCTATTGGCACCTTCTTTTTACTAGGGGCAATCAGCCTATCACAAAGCAATCCTTGATGATATGTACAAAGTACAAGAACCAATTACTTCTCTTAAAGCCCACATGACCCATGAAAGACTGTCATGACCACATGGGGTTCGTAAAGCCTACCATGAGATAGCAAGATTGCACCTTACTTGCATTAATTGATTTAAGTTGTCATTTGGCTTTAGTATTTATGATTTTTAGTTTATATGATGTGTTTCTATCTATTACTGAACCTACTCTTGACAAAACTTGATTAAAGATTGGTCAATTTTAATCGATATGGACTTTTAACTAAGCCACCAATGGAATCGATGGAATCTACGTCTCATTTAATCCACATTTTAAGGCTCAATTTATTGTGATCAATAGGTAGTTGTCCATTGCGTTGGGTGATAGAGGCATTTCTCTCCCTTGAGAGTGGTCCAGCGTTTGGTCTCCTCTTTCGTTCCTTTCGTTGGTTGTATGTAGTAGAGGTTTAAGCGAACTGAGAATAATTATGGGTTTAAGTCATAATGAACATAATTAATGATGAAAGGTGTAAATGATGATCGGTAGACCAACATGGATAATTTTTCTATAGTGACTGTTGTTGTGGTAATTAGAATTATCTCCGGATCTAAATGTATTTAAATCTAAAAATCATTTTCTTGGATATTTCTTGGTTCGGATACCATTTTAAAAAGAAACAAACTATTCTACTACCAAAGAAACAATCAAAAGAATAGTAAATTAAATATAAATAAGATATTACACACAAGATGATGTAATTTTAATTTTTAATTTTTTTTGCTTCAAGTAAAATTTTTTTTTTCAAATTTAAATTTCTTCGATCGATTAGCTAAAGAAAACCCTATGAGTACCCTAAAATACATAAAAGCATTTATAAAGTTATCAATCCTTAATTTTCTGTCTCTTGTTTTGCTTCAACAAAAAGTTCTCTAGATTCAAGTGCCTTTTGTTAACTAAGTAAATTTTGTTCTCCTTCTTATTTTTCTTGTAAGAAGAAAAATAGTTGAAATGTGGGGACGAAGCTGTCATGCTCTTGACGCAAATGCCTCGAGTGATACGATCCCATTGTTTCCTGGGCCAAGCATCTGCAATGCGTTCGACTTAATGACGCGAGTACGGCGGAGCACCAAACCCAACTAAATATGATGTGCACGGCTCGCCGAAACGGCACTGCCGCTGTATCGATTTCACCATGGCACGGCGGTACGAGAAACAAGTAAGACATGAACTCAATCAATCCCCTTCCACATCGCTGCACCAATTAACTGCTACTGTTTCCCTCCCAAGTTAATGAGGGCAGGACGGAGGACAATGGCGTTTCATGAAACCGGAATCTTGATACGGCCCTCAACATGAATGTTAGAGAGAGAGAGAGAGAGAGAGAGAGAGAGATGTGATTGCAGCAGCAAAGCAAGTGAACTGGTGTTCGTGACTGCTTGAGGAGTCTTACAGCCATTCAATGGTCGCCTGCCAAGCTCATGTGGAGTCTCAGCCAAGAAGAACATGAGCTTCTTGAAGAGAGACTGTTGCTTCCAGTTGAGTCCGTGTGTGTGTGTGTGTGAAATGCCGCCATGGAACTATGGAAGCAGAGAAGCAAGAGGAAAGCCGTGGGAGGGAAATCACATGAAATAGCCTCTAAATCCAACTTGAACGCCAAATGTCTTTGTTCGTTTGGTTCCATGCAGGCTTAACTCTCAGTCCAAATTATGCTTATGCTTTTTATGTTTTCTTATGGAGGAAAAAAATCTACAAAAATATAAAATATCTTTAGGTATGTGAAACTGTAAATATGATGCCAGAATTTTTGTTGTTCTAAATATCATCGACAAAAATTTTAATATGAACATTTATGATATCCGAAGTGATCTTTGTCAGAGTGTTCGTTTATCATCCATCTATCTCTTAGTCGGTACCATTTGGGTACCACACGACTTAATCAATTTTAATTATATCATTTTGATATGTCAATATAAAATATAATCATATATGGATTTATATAATGTGAGAGCTCATCCTATTAAATCATAATTTTATTATTTAATTTTATTTATTAAAAAAAAAAAAAACTTCGTTCGAAAAATGGTACAAAATAGGTTCATAATGGAACTTATAAACCAAATTAGAATAAGATTTCTTTTGAAAGCTAAACTCTCAAAGTCTTGTATCGGTTAAATTATGCATATCACCCTTCGATTACGGGGAAACCATAGAAGAATGTAATTAATATATATATTTAGACTAAAATATGAGATTAAACATCTTATCTTTCCTATATACCACCTTATGTTGGGCTGCTGCCGTCTCTCTGCGACTCTACCGAGAACTAAAACCATGGATCACATTAGCACTGCTCTACGCACGTTCTCTTCTCCTCTTTCTTTGTCGCGACTATCTGCTCTTCTCATCCGTGCCACCCTCACCTGCGTCTTCGCCACAGGTTTATGCTTGTTCCTTGATCGGCACTGTGCATTTCCTTCGTCCAACTTCTGCTACCGTCTTCAAGTGTTTCTTTCCATGGTTTCAAGCGTGCCTGTCACGAGAACAAGTTTGTGTCCAATTTGTTGCTTTTGGCGTCGCTCAGCACCGTCTTCTCTCTTCCTGTTGTGTGTCAGTGGGAGTGCTCTTGGGAGCCCTGGCCGGCGCCTTGATCGGCGTAGCGACCGCGAGCGGCGTGGTACGTGGAAGCATCAGTGGAGCCATCTCCGGAGCGCTTTCGTCGGTGGAGGTCGTGGAAGACTCTCTTGCTATATGGCGAAACAACGGGTCCGGACAATGGAGCATCTTGTACTTGGTGAGTGACATGATTCAGTCATCCTTCTCGAAGCATAGTTTTGATCGTTGTTTTGGATTCTTTGAGACTGAGATACTGTATAGCCTTATGAGTGGAAGACTGGTTAATGAGAAGGTGGATACTCCGAGTAGATTTTGCAAAGCTGATCTGTTCAGCTTATGCCTGCTTCTTGCTAAAGGGTTTGGCCATGGTGAGCAGCTGTGTGCTCTGAGCGCGCCCTTCTTGGAGGTTCTTGACGACATCTTCGAGGCTGGCGGCGGTGGCACGAAAGGCATGCCCAAGGCTTCCGTCGACAAGCTCCCCAAGATCAACATCCATGTGGAGGACTGTGTGGATGCAAGGAGCGAAAGCATCAGCTGTGCAGTCTGTCTTCAGGTGCGTCTTGTGCTTCCTGGACTCTCTCACATATGATGCGGATGTGGTGTTTGATGAATTAACGACTGTTTGATTTTTCTCCCTCTTCAGGAGTTTCAAGCAGGTGAGGCAGCCAGGACTTTGCCTCAGTGTCAGCACATATTCCACTTGCCTTGCATTGATAGCTGGCTCATAAGGCATGGTTCCTGTCCATTATGCAGGCATAATTTCTCAGAAGCATACTTGGTACAGTAGGCAATGTCTCTATGTATAAAATCTTGAATACAAGGTTGTTCTCCACATTGGCTTTCTTCAAGCCATGCTCATGTTGCAGTGTTTCAGCAATAGAACATGTATGAATGATCCGTACAAAACTGACCTTCTGCTGTGCTGCAGAAAGTGAAGCATTCAAGAGGCAGAGAAACAGTTGTCTCATTTCATGCCTTAAAGAGTCTGAGTCTGCTATGCTATAGTTTTGCTCCTGGCCTCAGTTTGACTTGTAATATCACCATCTCTCTAACAACAAGCTAGTGCCTTAACCACTGTTCAAAGACGTGTTAGTCCGGGCTTCTGATAATTGTAGATCCAAAGACTGGGAACTGCGTAGAGCTGCAGTTGAAGAAACACTAGTCATGTCAACTTCATATTCTACCCTTTCTTGCCTTTGACCTGCAGAAATAACAGTTAATGATTGAGAGAACTGCATAGAGCTGATTTTGCACTAGTTAAATGATATCTGAAATCTTGTACCAAAGAATGGGCAGCTGCAACACTTGAAATGGATACAGAGAAAACAGCCCTTCAATGCATCTGTTGCAGAATCCATGGAACCTGAGATACATCACTGTCAACTTCTATGGAGAAACTTCTGGTGCATGAAGAATGGGTGATTGTAGCATGACTTATTGAGATTTTTCCAGTGACCTATGGGAATATTTGTCATGACTTTACTTTGTTAGGAATGATTTTAGTTCATAGTTTTTAGCATTTCCATTTAACACAAATCCTGCTATTCATTGCCCTCTATATGCTAAAATTATGATGATAGGAATTGAAAATGACAAGAAGAAAAACACGAGAGACGGATGGGCAATCAATGTCAGCACAAGCTGTCTCTTCGAGGCAATAATATTCCCACCATGGACGGTTGGATCTTGTAATTTGCTTCTCCATGAGACACAGTTCTGCACTTTGGTTACTCTGATGGCTGCATGAATTTATGATGCTGGGAACCAAAACACTTGATCCAAAAATTGAACAAAAAAGTTGAAAGTTATATATATATATATATATATCATCTTTGAAGTAAGGAAGAGAGAGAGAGGAGAACAAATTTTGTTCTTTCATTCATTAAAGTGTACTCTAATGTGTGTATATGTATTTATATAACTGTAATTTCTGGAACAATTGTGTTTCTGTTCAAGAAATTACAGTTTAGTTTATATGTTCTGAGGCCTCATATAGTTGAACTGTTTGTTAATGGCAATCACTTTTGATGGGTACTTCCAACTTCTAGCCTTCAAGAGGATGGTTTCTAATAATTCCTTTCTAAACACCGGAGTCGATTGTTATGATTCTATCTGAAGTTTGATTTAGAAGATCACAAATCATCCCTACCTTTTGACTGTTATGATTCTAAACACCGGTGTTGATATTATGATTTACAATAAGAATTTTTTATGTGAATATTGCATTTCTGAGTGTAGGAAGATTATTATCAGCAAGAATGATAATTTTATCATATATATATATATATATATATATATATATATATATATATATATATATATATATATATATATATATATATATATATATATATATATATATATATATATATATATATATATATATATATATATATATATATATATATATATATATGCACCTAAAGAAAGTAGGTAACTATTTTTTTAAGTGGGTGAGTATTATGGCAGCAGCAAGTCTGAATATAGAAATCTTAGGACTGGAAAATTAGATTTTTCTGGTAATGAATTAGAAATCATGGATGTGATAGGTTACCTGAAGAGAATGGAATTTAGTTGGACCAAATCGTTGTTGGAAGCTTTAATGCTGTTGTGGTCCTCGACGAGAAAGATACATTGGGATCAACAAACATGAAAACCACTCATCAGGCATTGACACTTCTTAAGAGTGATTCAGTTCATCTATTGAATATTAAAAGGAAATGGTTCAACAGTTGAGAAGTTAATGGATTAGACAGACATCTGCAAGATTGTTAATCTAGGAGAATCCTGTTCAAGCCTAAAATCAACAACAAAAAGCAAGATTTGTCAAGGACTAATGCCACAAATCCATGAAAAATGTTCGTAGCATCTGAATTCGAAGCATAGCTATAAGAGTATTATAGTTTTTTAAGTTTTGTATGGTTGGACCATGAGGCCAGAGGAAGGATATTAATAAGACTCTAAGGTTTTATTATAGAAAAAAAAAAGTATGATTACTTTAAGAGGATCGACCTTTTTGATCGCTAGCAAAAGTTTAAATCTAGTGATGGAACAAAGAATTTAAATATGAATTTAAATGAAATAAAACTTTTCTTTCTTCAATTATGGAACTGTAAGCACAGAATATTGCATACTGATATATTAGATGAGTATTTCATCTGTGGGATCCAAAACTAATTACTTGTGTCAAGGCTTCTTTGCATCACTTATTTTCTGTGCATTAGATAAAAAGGGTTCTCTTTTCTATCTGTTTACTATCATGCTTTTTTATTCTTTATTTTACAGGTCAAACAGTGTTCAACAGTTTAGATATACAAGGAAACCATGTTGACATCTTCAATTTGGTTTTTTGCATCATTGGAATTGTTTTACCATAAATAAATTTGAGCAGGAGTTGATGTGTTTCACAAAACCATAGAAACTGGAATGGTGCTATATCTTTCAAGACACTCATAAAACTCAAGAAGACTGGGAACAAGAAGAGCACACCATCAGAACTGTTCTTATCCATGGAGTGAATCAGAAGATTCCATATTACTCTGGCAATTTTAGATGATCCAATTTGTCAAATTAAATACCAAGGAAAACCTTTTAAGCATCCACTTTCTCAAGTAGTTGAATGGAAAATTGATAGGGGTCTAATTTCAACACCAAATCAAAGTTGCATGACATGAAATGGTACAACATACAGGCCTCAAAACTTCATAGCCTTTTGTAAACCAACTACTTGCATATATTAGAAACAAAACTGAAGGATTTACATGAATTGATTTTCCATCTTCAGGCCTCTTTAGTCCTCGGTCACAAAATTATCCATTGCTCGAAGTAGCTAGGAAAGAGTATTGATCTGATCGTGCTCAGCCATGTACCCGTATTCTCCCTGACAATTTAACTGGAAATGTTTAGGAACTATACAATAACAACAACTGTTGAACAGTGAAAACCCGTTACAGGGCAGTCATTGAACTCTTGGCCTGACAAATGCCGCTACGAAACATGCAGCAGTAGATCCAACAACCGAAACAAGAACCACAAAACACTTTCCTGTCACAAGAGCACTGGTTGTAAAAAAAGGGCTAGATGTCAAGAAAGTAAAATTATTTACAGAATCAGGTGGCTTTGTTAGTAGTAGCTGGGAATTATATTCTTTAATCTTCATTGTCATAATCCTCATCCTCATCTATCTGCATGGTTAATTGTACAAGTCTTGATGGTTCTATGCTGATGTTGTCCACGCCACCAGGGAGAGGCCAAGCTGAACATTGTTCTTGCTTTGTCTCCACAGCTGAAGTTGCAGATCCATTCATGACTGGAGTTGAGGAAGGAAGAGCACTCTGATGACTGTTTTCCTTCGTTCCTTCAGGCTGCCCCAAAGGGATTTCGTCATGATCACCAAACATGCTACTGTCATCCTCAAATTTCACATGTCCTACATCTCTTGCCCTTGTAGGTGGCCGTCCTCTACCTCTTCCTCTACCCCTTCCGCGTCCTCTAGGGCTAACACTAGTATTCGTCATAGCCTGTTGTAAAGTATACTCAGCTATCAGAGAAAGGAACAGAACTATGACTTTGCAGAAACATCAAGCAAATACTATTATACTACCATCTTGGAGGACCTCAACTGGCAATTCTCATTGCTCTCAACTTCATCACCATGTGGTAGTGTCTTCCTGAGCATTTTCTGTATTAATCAGTGCTTTATCATCGATAAGAATAGTACAAAAGGTAGAAAATGGACATGATCGACAAATTACCTTCTACGGCAAATTCCTTTTTCATCTTCACAAGGTTCCATGCCACCAAGGTTTGGTACCTTGTTGACAACACCAGTTAAGAAATCATAAGCACTATAAGTCCTCACACATTGTTTTCTGGAGAGCTCAGGAGAAGACAATGATAAACTATTACTAGTGACTTTCACTGGTCCAATCAGGCACAAACTTGTTTAATTTTCTTAACATAATATATGAAATAAATTTTCAAACATAAGATGTAAGATAAATTTTTTGAACATAATATATAAGATAATTTTTCCAACATAAGATATATCATTTCAAATGTAATAAGTGAAATATGTTATAAAAATTTGCAAAAAGAATAGGACTAGTTCAGGAATATGTTAACAGCAAATTTAAGTTACAACCCACATAAAAAGGCAACATAGCAAATGAATGAATGCAGAAATAAATCCTAGTCAAGGTCAGCTCATATTTGGGCATATCTCTCTTTTTGTTGTGCAATTGACCACACCTGAATGATGTATAAAAATCTAAGGTTGACCATATAAATCTTCTCCATCTATTTATCACTGCTGCTTCTAAACATAACTGTCTTTGGACTTCCATTTTATAACACATATTGAATCGATTTCCAACCTTACTTCTCACATAATGTTCTCAGCTAACAAAAGATAGTCAAAATTTCGTCAGCTAACTGGAATAGTTATGTATTGAATTTCACATGCAACAACTTCATAAGATCACTCGAGACTGGTTGAAGGACTACTCTTTAACTTCTGAAAATATCAAAGTTTCCAGGTTCGCCAAAGAGTTAGATCAAACTTTATGGTGTCAAATCCTCAAAATTCAGATCCTATCCCCCCAAAAAGCTTCCAACTGAGAGCCTGATTAAACACATCTCTGATGCAAGGTGGAAACAGCAAGTATGCTAAAAGCTAAGTAGAGACGAATCTCATTTGGTCTAAAAGCAGAAACTATGACAACTACTAGATGAGTTCATGTTAATTCCAGAAACACAATGTACCAATAAATGTAAGCTTCCAACCTCCATGCACTGCCATTACAGTTGTCGGTCTCACACAAACACTATGAAATCACTACCAGGCAATCAAACCTACCACTTACTGTAAAGCACCTGATGGCTACCCATTAACTGCGATCCACTTCTACAAGCATGCTTATTTGTTCTATTCTTGAACAGACTCTTTTTGCTAACCTAGTCAATCAATACACTCCCACTGCACTTGTACTGTTTACAATGTCATTATTCCTAGCAGATGTAATATCAGAGAATTGGCAACTGTCATTTTGGTTTCAACAACAGAAGCTGATTAATCTTGATTTAGAAATCGCGAGCCTTGGCACCATGTTAAAGTTAGTTCATTGCAACTAAGTGATCAAGATTCAAGTCATGAAAATTGCTTTCCATATGCAGATAAAGCTCCATATGTTGACCATTCTTAAATCCCATATTGGCAGGAGCCTTGAGTATTAAGCTACCCTTTTAGCCAAACCGAGTTCAGATCATTAGTTACCATTTACTAGCCTCCAACAAATCCTTTGACTAAAAAGTTTATAAGGTACATGCAAATGGTAGCACAGAGAAGAGCAAAACCTGAGAATGGAAGCAACAATAACTCAGGAATTTACTTTGCTGAAGTAAAGAAAAACTGATTCACTAAACAGTAGTGAAAGATTTCTGCAGACCTAAACTTTTACAAACCTCAAAACTTCATCATCATTGTCCAAGATCTATCACATCAAAAATCGGCTCTACTATGAACAACATAAAAGAAGGCAAGACAGAAGACTGAAAATGTCATGATCACCTGCCATTGCCATAACTCCTTTAAAGTTGTGCAAATTTCTCAATAATGAAATTAGAAGCAGAAGAACCTCACAGTGGTTATTCTACAAACCACAACTTAAGCTTATTCAAGCAAGAGGGTTGCTGCTGATTACTGTGCCAAATTCAGGAATTCTGTAATGCAAATTCTAGACTAATAGGGTTTCTGTCGACATAATTAAGTTGTGGCAGAACTTCAGTTGGCAGAAAGCACGTGGCAGCATACAGGAAAATGTGTATAACAAATCTTGATCCTTGCACAATAAAATGTTAAACAAGATAAAGCACACACACTGAAATGTGATTCAGGCATATTCATATATCTAACATTAGTGATCAGACGAGAATGCAACCAAACAGTACAAAATGAAGTAAATTTAAGTACTAAAATTAAAATCCTCTCGATGCCCTTGTCAAATATATCATTTAATCAAAACAATGATCATATTTCAAACAACTCAATACTTGAACCTTAGATATACAGCAATAATCACAATTCTGCTGAATTTACACTGCTGCAAGTTCACTAAAAGAAAAAAAAAGGTAATTATGAATTTTCTTACAAGTGTAAAGAATTCAATGTCTTGGCTCCTCTTTGGAGAGTAATTTCGTATGTCCTGTCACAAAGATCTTGCAAAAACAATTCCAAAGCTTTTGCTGCCAGCCAGTCAACAAAGAATAGATCAGCTACTAATAAATGGCTACTATTATCACAAACAAAAGAGAAAAACTAAAATCTTTTGAAAATAAGAAACCAAAGTATTGGATAAGTTCTATCTATGCTTTCATGATAGGCATTTTGGCTCTGAAAAGTAAATTATTATTTCACCAACTTGCACACAAAAAAGAAAGTAACATTAGCCATGGGAGCATAACAAATGACACACCATTACAGATGAATCGAAGGCCTACATGTATTCCTGAGGAATAACAATACAGAAATTACGAGATTCCCTAGAATTCTCGCAAAAAACCACTCATTCAAGTAGTTCCTCATGGAACAAACACTGACTTCCTTTGAAAAATCTCCAATCCAATACACTGTAATCTAAAACTACACGCACTAAAAGAACTGTTAAATAGAGAGTAATACTTTAATTCTTCAGCAAGACAAGACTTCCTACAAAATTAAGCCTTAAGAAGTAATGAAAATTTGTCATTCCTTTCCCTAAGCTGATCATGAATTTAGACCACGAATTAAATTGCAACTTCACTAGATTAAGCATTGTTCCAAGTACTTGTTTCCTTCAATACTATTCAGTAAAGGCCGAATCAAGCTGATATATGCAGATTGTAGAGGAAAAATTCCGCTAAATTCTAGCTAAGAAGAATAATCATCACAAAACAAATAGACTATCTTTGCGATGTCGAAGCAAAACATAACTTTAATGAAGGAATAAAAAGAACAATCAGCAAGTAAAGGAAGCTATGCAAGTTCGTAACTTTTATATATTAAATGGGATGAGATACTTTGCTTAGTCAGATACAGAAAAATATCCTAGGGCATGACAAATTATAGAATATGGAATTGCACAAAAACTTACAAACAAGAATAGGCACAGCCAACGCGATTTTGCCAACATCTTCATCCGCTTGCATTATCTTCTTTATTCGTGACTGTTAGAGCAAAATCAAACAAAATCCATCAGTTCCACATCAATGCCCAATGATAAAGCACCGATTTTACCAGTAGCACAAGGCTCTCGATCAGAAATTAGGTCGTGTCTGCAATTTGACCGTGGTTAAGGGATAAAAAGAGCATAATGAAAGCAGCAGAAGAACGAATCAACGAGATTGGAGTTTAGGATTTCATCAATCAAACAAGCCATTAAGCAAACTGGAGATTCCAAAGCAGAACGGCCAGTTTACAAATCAAACGACATCTCCATCAAAGAACCTCCGCGGTACCAGCAAAACGCAGTTTCATACGAGGCAAAAAAGAAGGGGAATGATCAAACAAGGGAAAATTACCGCAGGGAATCTTGTGCCGAGCTTCTTCCTCATATCCTAAATCCTACTCTGTTTCCTGCTTAAAGTATAGATCTAGACCGCCCTGGAGATCGGGCAAGGATTAGAAAGGGGAAATCAACGCGAAAGCAAGACCGGTCGCCGGTAAATGCCGTGGCCTTCGATCGTGATCTATCAATCCATCGACCGATCGCCTTCTTCCACTTCTCACTCTCGAATTCAGCAGAACGCGAGTCTCGGATCGGGCTCGAACGAGAATCGGAGCACCGTCGCCGACCCTTTCCCCTTCTTTAAATTTCTTCCAATTTAGGGTTTTTTTTCTTTCTTTTCTTTTTTAGTCAGAATAACTAGGCCAGATAATGGACACGTGGCCACATCCAACCGTGTGGTGATAACGGTTCTGCCGTTGGATTAGGTTGTGATGTTGACAATTTACAATTCAGTCCTTTAACTTTGATTTTATTTATTATGACTTTCTGAATATGAATTAATGTTTCGATCTCGTCCGACCTTTTGATTCTACTGAAATCGAAAATTAATTATGTCAAATTGGACATAATTACTTATAAAAACAATAAGTATACTGTTGGAAAATTATAAGTATACAATAAGTTCACTTATTAATCAAATTATAATTAATTATTTTGGATATATATTTGCAAATTTAACTCGTTTTTCCTTTTATCTACTCTTACCTGTCACGGACTAGTATTTCTAGTACAAATACGTCTCTTGTACGAAGTGGTAGATTAGGACAAATCCAAGGGATAGGGATAGGGATTAATAAAAGGGTATACGGAGACTCCAAAGACACATTAATGTATACGGCTCTTGATCTCCGTACATCTTGATAATTCTACGGTGATGGCTTTATTGGACTTGATGGTAATTAACTACTCCATCAGGGGCCATCATCCGGCTAATTCGACCCTAAGCCGGAAGAAGACCAGTTCGCCCGCTCCCTCGCCAGTTGCAGTATATAAGAAGAAGCGGTCGGCGGCTAAACCTTCTCCAGGGCGGAAAGGAAGTATACAAGCCGTAGGGGGCGACGAGAGGCGGCGGGACCGAGGTAGGGGAGTGGAGGGAACCCACTTAATCTTGTTCTTTCTTTGTGTTCTGTTGTCTCCGTTGCTTGATTCGGTCCTGGCTGCTCTCCCTGGCAGTCCAGCTCTTTATGGGTCCTATCTTCTCAAAATGATTTCTTGGTTTCCATTTCTGTGATTTCGTTCGGTTTTTATTTTGGAGTTGTTGGTTCTATATGCTGTAGCGGGAATTTTCTTTTTCCCGTTTGAACGTAGGTGTTGGTGTTTCCTTTTCTTTCTTGTGTTGGATTTATGATGAGTGGTCTGAGGTTTTTATCGGTTTGTGTAGTTTTATCGCTCAAAATTTTAATTTTTATGATTTTTGGTGGATGGGAAGATGGATCGGTACCAGAGGGTGGAGAAACCAAGGGAGGAGACCCCGATTAACGAAAATGAGATCCGTATCACGTCTCAGGGGAGGATGCGCAACTACATCACGTATGCCACCAGCATGCTTCAGGTATGCGCCATCTGAAAGAAAAAAAAAGATACTTTTTTTGAGTCTTGTAGTTTTGTTTCAGGTTTGCCGTTTATTGTTCTTTTGATCATAATACTATTTTATGGGAGATTAAGAAGCTCTACTGATGATATTGTGCGGAAGCAAGATTATGAAATATACTCTACTAACATTTAAGCTTGAATGGTGGTTACTGTAACGACCTACAATATAAATGTCCTTTCTAAAGGCCCAGTGCCTGTAAATTAGTTGTCTAAGTTATTTTTCTCCTTGTGTATATCCTGGTCATTGTTGCAATATTCAGTGGTCTGCAACCGTTTCATGTTGTCCATCTAGATTTATACAAGAGAAAAGCAACATTAGTAGTTATATCTCTTGAAAATTAAAATGTCAGCTCATCTAATTTATTTTTCAATGGCATGTAGGTTATGTTTTCAGAAAGAACCAATATGTTTAATGCTTATGCTTAACTGACTAAATTTACTTTCACAAATTTTCCTGGTGGCAACAATGATGAATTGGCTTAAGTGGACTTCAAAATTGCAAATAATAGTAGTTAGATCAGCTCAGCATGTTTTGTCTTATATGCATTAGTATCAAGTAAAGCTTCTCAGGTTGGCTGTTTATAGTATTTCTAAAATATTTTTGTGTTCACTTCCAAAGGAAAAAGATTCAAATGAAATCATCTTGAAGGCAATGGGTAGAGCTATCAACAAGACTATTATGATTGTGGAACTGATCAAGTTATTAGCTTTCGGTGATCTGCTTTATTCTCTAGCTCTCAAGGATTAATTGTGTTATACACAAGAATCTTATTGGTTTTCTGGTAAATTCAATTATGCTTATTCTTTTTCCCAATTAAATGAGAATAAGTGTTTGAAACTCCCACTTTTTTGTTTCATTATAATGATGACACAGAGAAGGATAGTTGATCTACATCAAAATACAGCTATTGGATCTGCTGACATAACTGATACACGGGAACCATTAGAGGAAGGCTTACTTCTGTAAGAAGACTTACTTTTAATGTCAAAACATCAAAGTTTTCATGGATGTTGGCATGTCCATAACTTGCAAAGTTAGATGTATTTTTCCATGTTTAAACATTGAAAATTTTCGTTTTTTATATCTTACTGTTATTATTTGCAGGCTTGAGACAACTAGACATGTCTCTGTGATCAGTATAACTTTGTCAAAGAAAGAGCTGGATACATCTGCTGTTGGGTTAGTTCAACAGGCATCTCCTTATTCTTTTGGAGCATATGTGCTGAAATTTGAAGATATAATAATAAACAATTTATACTTTTCTCCTTGACTTACACATTAGCACCACATACAAGTCATTACAAGTTTTTCTCTTCTCCCACGGCGGGAGCGTCTTTTGGAGTTAAACAGTTGTGTGATATCTGTTAATTAATATTTTCTTCTCTTTGCTCTATGGCCTTGAGTCTCAAATTATGTAGGTTTGCTACAAAGTTTGTTGTTACACTTGTTGTGTTTCTTGGATGTTCATTTGTTACTCTGGCACTATTATTGGAATAGATATAACTTCATTACAAGTGAAAGTATTTTATTATTGTAAGTCATGCAAATATCTCTTTTTTTTTTGGTATTTGCTCCACATGTTTGGTCAGCAAGTCATTATTTTGGGCTTGTGTGCCTGTGCTTTTGAGTTGAAATCCTTTATTAAACAGTTAAGTTGTACACCAACCAAAATATATTGAGGCAAGAAAACTGGTATAAGAGTAACCTAGTCATAGTGGGAGGTAACTTGGAAGTGCATTAGTTAGTTGTTTGCTTTAATTTTCAGAAGTTTCAAAATCAAATTATTTCTTGCTTATATTTGCCACTAGACTTCTTTTATTTCCATGTTCCGCTAGTATTGATCTTAAACTTGTTTTTTGATTTGGGGGCATCCATCCTGTTTTGTTTTGCAAAATGTGTCTCTTGTAACAAAAAGAGATAGTGAGCTTCGACTCCTACTCTCTTAAAAATGTATTTAAAGCTATAAATATGGCCCTTTCTAAATTGTGAATAGAGGTTCTTACTTCTAGCTTTGACTCTGAGTGTTGGATGGTTGATAAGTAATGTGTCCAAAAAATGTTTGTATCACTAAGATAAAAATGTTGAGATGAATGTGTTGTCTGTCTAAGGAAGAAAGAAAAAGAACTATTTTCTTTCATGAACAATTAGACATGCCTTCAATTGCAAATAAAATGAGGTTGAATCATTCGGATGGTATAGGCACGCTCTAAGGAGATCTATAGATGTTGTTAGATGATGTGAGATAATTATTAATACTGGTGTGTGAAATAGAGGGAGACTCAAAAGGATTTTATTAGTGACTATAAATAAAGATTTAAATGATTTTGATTTAACTAAGGATATTACCTTATACAGGACTCAATTGACAGAAACTGATCCATGTAGTCAACCCCAATTAGTTGGGAACTCATGACTTGTTTTTATTGTATTCAAGTTTCTTTCAAACTTTGTGTAGGCTGACCGCTCAGTATTGATATGTCAATGTACTAAATGACCTCTCAGTATTGATATGTCTATGTATGACATTTGAGTATGAAGTCTATTAACATGGCTACTAGGTTGAAGCTTATGCTGGTTAGGCTTTATGAATTAGCATCCAGCTTTTGTCATCAAAGCATCTCTGCACTTTAATGGAGATGTGTTGAACAAGTCTGTCAAAATTAGCTTCATTTATATTATTCCTACTTTTTCTATATTTAAAAACTTGTCTTTTACCGATTGCCTGATTTGTGGCTTTCCAAGAACTTTCTTGGAGAAACTAGGAGTTGAAGGAAACATTATTTTACCATCTAACCAGCAATTGTCATCTTCCAATTTATTGCATGCCTTGTAATTCCTTCCTCCATTTATTCAGTAAGATCCATTCAAGATCCACTTTGGGAGTAAATAAAATAACCTGGATGGGATGACTAATCTTATTTTCATATTATGAATCATAAGTGCATTAGAGGCTCAAGAGAGGAAATGATTTAAGATATTTTCCTTTCTAGATTTCCCTTATCATAATAACTTTCCTTTAGATTTCCTTTAGTTTTAGACTTCATATTGACTAGCCATTATTTCTTTCCCTAGGTTTCAACCTCCATTGCCCAAAGATGAGGTTAAACCCTTGGGTGAATTCGGCTATGGAGGAGGTATTTTGTAAACTTCACTCTACAATATTTATTTAGATAATTTTCATGCAATTTTCTCTGACAACTTATTTACAAACGCAGAGGGCTCACCCGTGAGTCGAGGTAGAGGCCACGGTGGCCGTGGCAGGGGAAGGGCTTATGGTAATTATGATGGTCAGGAAGATTTTTTATTCAGCAATTATATCTATGTTCTGTATATTTTGTTGTGCCCATTCTGTAATATGTAATTCTCATGGGTTCCCTTGTGTTATATGTTCAGGAGATGATACGGCGGATTATGGTGATGGAAGCTGGGACAACAAGGGACGTGGATACGGTAGAGGCGGCTATTTCCGTGGCAGAGGCCGAGGTTTCCGTGGCAAAGGTGGTTATGGTGGCCAGCCTGATTTTCAGCAGGAAACCAATGGCAATGACAATGAGGGTTCTATTCCTGTTCGGGGCAGAGGTAAGTTTCTCTCAGGCTTATAAGATTGGTTAACAGTCAAATTCGTGAAGACCATCCTAATGAAACATGGGCTGTGTTTGGAAAGTTCCTAATGGATCCATCTTAATCCTTTTGCATCAGTTCAGTAGGTTTTTCATGATCAAGTGGGTCTACGTCTGAACATTGTTGAGGATGTCTAATTTCAGGTCGTGGTCGTGGTAGGGGCCAAACCCGAGGATGGGGTCGAAATTCTCAACTGAACGGACTGATCCATGCTGGTGCTGTTGGTGCTTAATCAGATTGATATCATCTGCATGATTTCTGCTTTTGTGTCTGGATGGATGCCTGCTCTGATGAGTTCATCATTTGTTTCCTAACGCTGGATTAGCCATTCCTGTGTCATGATATAGCATCACAATGAATCACTATGATCCCAAGAGTTCTAGGCAGCCATTAGTTTTTTTTCTTTGAGAAGACTAATAGTAGGTCTAATCAATAGAGCAGTACATTCTTTTATTTAGTTTCTTTTGTAAAGGTAGCATGATAAATACTTAGCCATGCCATAATTTCTTATTAATGAGTTGCCCATTTTAGCATTGGTTTAGTGCTATCTTGTAATGACATCTTTTTATTATAGTAACATCTCTAAGATTAATATTTTTCAGATTGTTGCATGAACTTCGCATACAATGTTCCTCATCTTTCCCCATTTTGGATTTGTGGCTGCACCAGTTCTTGATCTGAGAAAAATGAGGGCCTAATTATCTTGTATTTTGCGTAGAATGTGTACAGATCATTATTCCTTAAAATTCAATTTCATGATCTTCTTCTTAGTGAAAGTATATTACGCTAATATAAATCACAACCTGCACACACATGCTTGAGAGATCTGCCAAGAATTAATTTAATCGCAGTGCCTGCTATCAAATTGTTTTAAACATGATACTGTAATTGGAACTAAAGTCCATGGCAAAGGATCAGTTCCAAAGTCTTTCCCACAAATGAAGCTTCCAATAAATCCTTCCCACATTCTCAATTAATGAAAGTAAAAGATAAATGCAGAAAACATGGGTGGCCTCCATGGCCTGTCAAAACTCCAACAAAATGGAGACCTGGTCTTAGCACACCAACCACAGCCAACTTGCACTAAATAAAGGCAGTTCAGGGAACTCTTCTTTGGAGAGAAGCTACCATGTTTTTAATCTTATCAATCATCCGATCTAAGTTTTAGATGATTAATGAGGAGATGTCAGCAGCTCAAAAAAATTAGTAGTGTTGAAGTCAAACAATCTTTATCCTGGAGAATATAAGCATTTCAATGGTTGAAGTAATGCGAAGAAGAGGAGAAGAGCACACCCATTCTGACCATCACGACTGAAAGCTCTTTGCTTGGAAGAGGTCATATGGACGTGTCTTGTGGAGTTGCCCTTCGTCTATCATCACGCCATAAACTTCATCATATTTATAAGCACAGACCAAGACATCTCCATTCATTGCATTGCAAGCCATGGCATCCCATCTCGTGTTAACTTCCAGGCTTACTGCTACCTCCTCCTTCTTCTTCTTCTTCTTCTTCTTGTGTCTCGTAGCTCGCCACCACTTAGAAGCTGCGGAGTACACGGTTGGCGACGCCGACGGATGGGACACCGGCATCAACTACCTCCTCTGGTCCAATAAGTACAACTTCACCGTCGGCGACGTGTTAGGTAACGTCATGAGAGTCGATCATCTCCTGCAAGCAGCCGCTTCGGATTTCTCGTTTACTGATCGATGTGTTCCGACGCACGCAGTGTTCAAGTACGTGCAGGTGCAGCACAACGTGTACCAGGTGACGGAGGAGACGTACCGTTCATGTGACTCGAGCACCGGCGTGACAAGGACGTACGACAGCGGCGACGACCGCGTGACGCTGGGCGAGGCCACGAGCTACTGGTTCATATGCACCATCAACGGCCACTGCCAGGCCGGAATGAGGCTCGCCGTTAGCGTGGCGAAGTCGAGCTCAGACGGAGGCGGTGCCACCTCCGCTGCACCGTCGCCGCCGGAGCAGGGCAACGGGGCGGCCGGAGGGCGCATGGGGTGGTGGTGGAAAGCATGGATGTTGTGCCTGTCGTTATGCCTGTTGACTTGGTTGAACTGCTTTTGAAATGGTGGGTTTGTGTTGGACATTTGTTATTCTAATTTTCCAATTTAACTGTTGTGTTAAGTTTGATTATTAATTAATATTGTTAGTAATATTCATATGTTTTCTCCATTTAAATCTAAATAATTAATCTTAAATTCCAAATTCCAATCATAAGAGATCAGTTGTTCTTTTTTGGTTTTTTTCTTGATCTGCGTACCTAACATTCTCGATTGGCCGCCTTTGGTGCATAGTTAACAAAACAGGAACGGATGGATATTGACTCGACTAAGTCTCGAGTCGTTGACGAAACGTATGCCAATTGGCTATATGTTATATTTAAAATATAAATTATAAAACTGTAATATTAGAAAAATAATGAAAGAGAATGATAGGGATGGAATAGAAGTTTGGAGGAGAGAGCTGAGTAATGAATATGGTAGGTGTTGTTACCTTTCATTAAATAAATGGGCGAATTGAAATATCATGATTTGATAGCCAACCACCTATCTCTCCTTTTCTCTGTTTGTTTTCCATTACTTTCCGATGGAACGATGATGATATATTGGATGAACCAATCTGATTATAATAATATTTTTATATTATGAGTGTTTTCAATAATATCCGAAAAAAAATACTATATCATAATCAGTTTATTTTATTTTATGGAATTCTTTTCATGCTTAAAGGAATTTTGGGTTCGTGCACGTCTCAAACCCAAAATGTATAAATTTTTGAGAAATTATTATTATATCATGGACTTGATGTTCTATCAGGTTTTTGCTTGGTCAACTTATTTTTGTTGTCCTGACGCAAAGTGTGATATAAACGAAACTCAACCTGATCGAACATATATTATCATAATTTAATCGTAAATGTGACATGAAAGGAGAATTATGTTAGTTTATTATTAACTTGAGCTTAATTATGTTGGTTGGATGGGCGGTTTAGACTTAAAAGAGATAAGCTTTTGATATATTGTGTCATTTTATGCAATAAATAATTTACAGTGAATAGTTTACAGTGTCTATCAATAACGAAGTCAGTCATATGCTACATAATAGGGACTACATGCCATTCACACAAGCACTTTGTTATTTATGAAATGTTAAGTGTACACCATCCTAACATATGTGCGGAATGGAAGGAGCTTACCTACTGGTGTCTCCCTCTATGTTTTGGACTCACTTTCCATACCTACTGGTGTCTCCCTCTATGTTGGATTCTACCGTCTCTTTATCTTCTCAGTCGAACATTGAACGGATCATGTTTCTTGCCAAGGCGTTGTTTGTGAACTCACTTGTTTTGGGACACTTCATGAGTCGCTCTTTAAAGAGTTTTATGTTGCATGCAAGGAATGCTATATCTTGGAATGTTGGTCTTTTCTAAAGTATTTTGGTGACACTATATATATATATATATATATATATATATATATATATATATATATATATATATATATATATATATATATATATATATATATATATATATATATATATATATATATATATATATATATATCATTGTGAATTAGGAAATGACTATTAAATATTCTAAATATGATATTATATTTACTAGTATATTAAATAAAAAAATT
Organism: Musa acuminata AAA Group; assembly: GCF_036884655.1. Lineage (NCBI taxonomy): Eukaryota > Viridiplantae > Streptophyta > Magnoliopsida > Zingiberales > Musaceae > Musa > Musa acuminata. The sequence continues at coordinate 39,587,138 of NC_088357.1, forward strand.
CATATTAAATAAATATAAGAATTAATAAAAACTTTCTTTAACGGAGTTTCATCTCTTCCTATTTAAGAGGAGATGTCTCTCCTTTGTTCCTAGTCTAGTCAAGCCCAAGAACAAAAGGAACGAAGAGTTATGTTAAAGGAGAGGTACTTTCATTACCTTTTTTGAAAATAAAAAATTTTATTTTATTTTTACTTTAATTCCTTAAATTTTAAAATTTTTATAGTTTAAAAATATTTATTGTTGGATTAAGATATATTATCTAAAGTTTTTAAGGGATTCTTTAATCCTCTTTAAATATTTTTATTTTAGATTTAAACATATTAAAATTATACATATTTTATGTATTGAATACATGATATATGATTTTTCATATTTAGATTAACAATGTTATTTTCTCGTATTGTCATTTTAATCTTATTTGGATTAAAATTTACTATGAGTAGTTTAAAAATATTTCTTAATCCTTTAAATATTAAAATTTTTATTGTTAGATTACAATATATTATCTGAAAAATTTTGATCACTTTTAAGATTTAAATTTTTATTATTTGATTAGATCATGTTGAAATTAATTATCATATTGAAAGTAGGAATTTTAATTCTTTTTGAATTATGAATGTCATTTCAAGTTTATCTTTCAATTTTATTTTTTAATTTGTTGTTATGTTTTAAGATATTATTCTTAATGAATATATGTTGTTATAATTTAATATTGATTAAATTGGATATGAATATGGTTAAAACAACCCACGCCCAATCCATAGGTTAAGTTATAGCCCACTTGCTAGGCCTAGTCAACAAATCAGGCCCAGCCTGTAGGCTAGGCTCAACCCGCGGGTCAAGCCCTAGCCCGTAGGCTAATCTAGTTGAGTCCGGGTAGTTATGTGCGATGCATATAACCAGTCCATGGACCAGGGTTGATTCAGCCTGGTGTGATGCATGTATAGTCATGTGTAGTGCATATTGCTAGTCATAGGTGGCCTTTAAGGGTGGCGATGCCCGTGGGGACAATACCACCTGTGGGCGTTGCGCTCACGAGCAAAATCGCCCGCAGGGGCAACGCCGCTTGCGGGTAGAGGCAACGCCCCCGCCTCCGCAATGGCCGCCATTAGGGTGGCGGTGGCCACAACGCAACAACCGAGAAGGGATTAGGGTTTTTATGGGCAAATGATAGTTTTGCCTCTTAGAATTTTAGAAATTTCGAGTTATGTCCTTTCTATATAAATTATCTAAATATCCTTCATAATTTATAAAATTTCCCACATATCTCAAATTTTAAAAAAATATTAATTAATTAAAAAGTTTAATTAACTATTATTATTTATCTATTAGTTCTATATTATAATATATACATGTGATATATGATGTAGATAAATGATCATGGACCGTGTGATATTATGTAATCATCATTATTATTATTATTAAGGTTTACGAGTCTCTATTTTTTTCTTGTTTATTATCGGGTCTGCGTGCTTATGATTATATTGTAATTACATGAGGAGGCACAACGGGAGCATGGAGGTGATAACGAGACCCACGAGGTCAAGACGGATGATCGTGATACATGGGGAAGTATCGAGATACCGATGGAACCGACAATGATGAGATAGACAATCATAGGGAATTGAAATACGTCGCTACACACATAGATCTTGATATGAGTGATTGGGCCCACTAGCACGGGCTTGATCACATTAGGCTATGGTCCATGATCATCTTGTATGATTGCTTATGTAATGTATGATTACTAATACATATACTATATATATGTATATATATTTGTATGCAATGTAGATATATATTAAATATATATGTGTGTGACATATCATAGGAGACCAAATTAAAATCTCATCTCTTGATAATATTAAGTCAATAAACGTGAGACAATTAGATTGACCCACATGGCCTTTTACCATTATAGGTAGGAACCGATTCCTGACATAAGTTGAGTTGGTCAAGGCTCACATATATCACGATTCATTATCTTGCTTACGACATAGAAATGTCACTAGTGACCTGAGGATATTTTATGCTTGGTTGAGTCTCTTAAGGGTATATCATCGAATCAGACTCATTTTATAATAATGGTGATGACTTAACTGAACATCATGATTGGTCGAGTCCCTCAAGGCCATAGTGGTTTGGAGGTTGAATAGGACAGAAATCACAAAGAGTTATGATTGGCAAGAGTTGCTTACCTTTACTAACTTAGTGTAATTAGTCGAGTCCCTTAAGGTTATGTTAAGATGCCGATTAGATCTCAATCCTCACTAGAGATCCATCAGGGGCCTCCAATTCATATACTTGAGGGAGTTTTGTGTTTCGCGAGAAAATAGTGGGAGTAGATCAAGATAGAAGTATATGCTAGTCATAGATGCCCAGCAAGCCAATCACGTGAGTGATGGCACGTGTGACTTGATACAGAATCTTTTTGCTTATTATATTTTGGCGTATATCACTTTATAACTATTGCATAAATGCATATATATATTGTGATGTCCTTGGATTTGTGCAATGGGAATCGGATCGTGATGAGATCACGATAATGAGATCGATTCACCTTTAAACACATATCCTAAATAATCCCGGTCATAGGTTACTTGAGAGGGACATCGTGATAACCGGATAGACTGGTGTGCTGTATACCCGTCCATATGATGGATGCAGCTGGTCTCATAGCTGCTCGTGTAGGGACACTAGGGATACAGTACAGGTGCTCATTGGAGAATGAGTTCACTGATTGATCCGCTTAAGGAATGCTGGATGGTTGATGATGCCTTATTGTCAGACAGCGATTCCGTAGTCCTAGTGGTGTATCTGGTCCTTAGACTTGAGACACCAAGGATGTCCTGTATGAGTGCTCCACTCTTTGATACCAGACTTATAGGTTTGGCTGTCCCAGATCTAGTACAACTGGTCATTGGGAGTGGTAGTCGACCTTACGAGAGCTATTGAGTGTCGACAGAGGATCATCCACTCTCGGCGTCATGAGAGGAATATCCCATGTGTTCTTGCTCAAACAAATCCCTAGCTAGGGTCATTCGGGTTGAGAGAGAAAGAGTTCTCCGGGAGAATCCGATTAGAGCGAGACTTGAGTAGAAACCGTATGGGTCTGACAGCACCATGCTCGATATACGGTCTCTGGGATATTAGATGGATGAGGGACTATAGGTACATGGTAACTGAGGACAGACATGTCCAATGGATTGGATTCCCCTGTATCGTTTGGGGACTACGGCGTAGTGGCCTAGTACGTCCGTAGTCGATGAGTCGAGTGAATTATTACAGAGATAATAATTCACTGAGTTAGAAGGAGTTCTGACAGGTATGACTCACGGTCAGCTCGATATTGGGCCTAGAGGGTCACACACATATGGTAGGCATTGCGATGAGTAGAGGTTCGGATATGAGATATCCGACGGAGCCCTTGTCTTATTGGTTGCAGATCCAATACCCACTAGGGAAGGACCCATTAGGGTTTGACACGGGATCTCTATAAATAGGAGGGATTCACAGCCTCATAGGCTAGAGTCTTTGCTTGCCCTTCCTATTCTCCTCTCCCTCTCCACCTCAGAGTAGGCCTGGAGTTTTGAGGAGCGTCGTCGCAACCCTGCTGTGTGGATCACCGCTAGAGAGGAGGACGCTTGACCTCCTTCACCCTCTCCTAAGGATCTACAAGGAAACAGGGATATACGATCTCCCTAGGTAACACAATCTCTATACGCAGTTTTGTGTTTTGCGAATTTTTGCGCACCAATCTTCACACGACGACGAACATCTTTTTGGGAATCGGGGATTTTTGTTTTCTTATTCTTCCGTTGCGCATATGATGTCGCCCCCCATGATTTCCCAACAATGGTATCAGAGCCAGGTTGTTCGTGCGAATGATTGGTTTTGAACTGCGTGTGTTGTAGGAAGAATATTGACGTCAAAATCGTTGACGCAAAAGCAAGGAAGGGCAGCAACAGTTGCTGCCCTCGATCTGCATGCCTGCAGCCGCAGCCAAGCAGAACAGCACCGGCGCATGCGCAAGCGCTGTGCCTGCAGCAACCGGCCGGTGGTCTGCTTGCAGCAGGCTTGCTGCTGGCGGGGCTGGCAGCCCACGGGCAGAGGCGCCGCAGGGCAGCGGCGCCTGCCGCCGCTACTCCCGCGGGCGAAACCCCCCACAGGGGCGGCCGCCCGGCGATACAGCACCGTCTGCGGAGGCAGCGGCGCCCGAAGGGGGCACCCACCCGCAGCAGCATCGCCGCCAGCGGGCGTGCCGCCTGCAAGCGAGGGCAGTGCCCTCGCCCCGCCGCACAGGCCGCCGCCGGCAGGGTGGCGGCGGCGGCAGTAGCGAAAAGGGGAAAGGGTATTAGGGTTTTCTGGGCAAAAGACAGTTTTGCCCCTCGAAATTTGAGAAATTCCAGTTTCTGTCTTTTGTCCAAATTACAAAAATACCCTTAGGAATTGAGAAATTCCCTACATGTCCCTGATTTCAGAAAAATATTAATTAATTAAAAGGTTTAGTTGATTATTATTTTTATTATTATCTAGTAGTCCTACATGATGATGATTATTTATACATGTGATGTATGATGTGTGGACGGATGATCATGGACCGTGTAATGTGTGTACTTGTGATTATTATTATTGAGGTCTGCGAACCTCCATTATATTTCTCGTTTATTATCGGGCCTGCGTGCCTATGATTAAGTTGTAATCACATGAGGAGGCGTAGCGGGAGCGTGGATGCGATAGCGGGACCCACGAGATGGACGATCGTGATGCATGGAGATGCATCAAGATGTCGACGGAACCGACGAGGACGAGATGGACGATCACAGGGCATGGAGATGCACCATTGCACACATAGATCTTGATGTGAGTGATTAGGCCTACTGGCTCGGGCCTAATCATATTAGGTTGTGGTCCATGATCATCTGATGTGATTGCTTATACACATACTAGATATGTATATATATATTTGCATGCGATGTAGATATATATTAAATATGTATATGTGTGACATGTCATATTAGGAGACCAAATTATAGAAACATCTCTTGATAATATTAAGTCGGTAAACGTGAGGCAATTAGATTGACCCACGTGGCCTTCCATCGTTATGAGTAGGAACCGATTCCTGGTGTAGGTTGAGTTGGTCGAGTCCCTCGAGACTCACCTATATCGCGATTCGCTATCTTGCTTACGACATAGAGATGTTACCGGTGACCTGAGGGCATGGTATGCTTGGTCGAGTCCCTCGAGGGTATATCATCAAATCAGACTCATCTTGTAACGAAGGTGTTGACTTAACCGAGCATCATGGTTGGTCGAGTCCCTCGAGGCCATGGTGATTCGAAGGCCGAACAGGACGGGAATCACAAGGAGTTGTGATCGGCAAGAGTTGCCTACCTTTTAGGCTTAGTGTGATTGGTCGAGTCCCTCGAGGTTACACTAAGACGCTGATTGGATCCTGATCCCCACTAGAAGTCTGCTGGAGACTTCCGTTTCACGTGCTGAGGGTGTTGCGTGACTTGTTAGTAAAATAGTGGGAACATATTAAGATAGAAGTCCATATCTTGATAGTTTATTTCTTGCAAAATCTGCATGTTATTCATTTCTGCTACATCTTTATTTTCAGAAAATGTCGCTTTCAAATCCCTTACGTGGCATACTTGATGTCAACCGCCTCACTGGTCCAAATTATATGGATTGGCTCCGTAACTTGAGAATTGTTCTCACAGCGGAGAAAATCGTGCACATCCTTGATACAGTGATGCCTACGCCCGAAGAAGGGGCAAGCGAGGATGAGATCGCTCGCTACGTGAAGTACATTGATGACTCCACTCTTGCTCAGTGCTATATGTTGGGCTCTATGACTCGAGAGTTACAGAGACAACATGAAAAGATGGATGCCAGATCCATTCTCCTACATGTCCGTAAATTGTTTGAGGAACAGGGAAGGACTCAACGATATGAGATATCCAAGAGCCTTTTTCGCGCTAGGATGACTGAGGGGACACCGGTTCAGAACCATGTCCTAAAGATGATTGAGTGGATAGAGAAACTCACAGGTCTAGGAATGATCCTAGAGGATAACTTGTGTATGGACATTGTGCTTCAGTCCCTACCAGATTCCTTTTCACAGTTCATAATGAATTTTAATATGAACAAGCTTGAGGTGACTCTCCCAAAGCTCCTCAATATGTTGAGGGAGGCAGAGAGTACTATTAAGAAAGAGAAGCCAGTTCTCTACACTGGTGAGACCAGAAAGAAAAGGAAAGCAGAAAGGTCCCTTAAGAAGGGAAAGGGCAAGGGCAAACAAGGTAAAGCAAAGGTTGCTAAGAAAGACCCAGCAAAGGACAAAGGCCAGTGCTTCCACTGTGGTAAAGATGGGCATTGGAAGAGAAACTGCAAAGAGTACCTTGCAGAAAGGGCGAAACAAAAGCTTGATGAAGCTTCAGGTACATTCATGATCAGTCTCCATTTGTCAGACTCTTATGATAACACATGGGTATTGGATACCGGTAGTGCTTATCAGATATGCAATTCATTGCAGGTTCTAGCAAGGCCTAGGAGACTAGAGAGAGGCGAGATGGACCTCAAGATGGGTAATGGAGCAAAAGTTGCTGCATTAGCTGTTGGCGAGGTCGCCCTACATCTGCATAATGGAGCTTTTATTGCATTAGATGCATGTTATTTTGTTCCTTCTATTATCAAAAACATTATCTCCATTTCATGTTTAACAGTTAGTGGATATAAATTTGTTTTTGAGAACAATGGTTGTTCGATATTATTAGATGATAAGATCATCACGAAAGGAACATTGCATAATGGTTTATTTATGTTAGACACCACTCCACATATCATGAATGTAAATGTGTCCAAAAGGAAACGAGATGAGTTGAACAGTGTATACCTGTGGCATTGTAGGCTAGGTCACATCCATGAAAGAAAGATTCAAAAGTTGCTAAATGATGGATATCTAGATCCATTCGACTATGTGTCATATGCAACTTGTGAGCCTTGCATTCGTGGAAAACTGACCAAATCTCCATTTAGTAGAACTGGAGAGAGAGCCAATGAGTTGTTGGAACTCATACATAGTGATGTATGTGGACCCATGTCAACTCATGCCATTGGAGGTTACTCCTACTTCATTACATTTACTGATGATTTCTCAAGGTATGGATATGTGTACTTAATGAAGTACAAGTCCGAGGCCTTTGAGAAATTCAGAGAGTATAAGAATGAGGTGGAGAACCAGACTGGAAAGAGTATCAAAACTCTTCGATCAGATCGAGGAGGTGAATACTTAAGTATAGAGTTTACTCAATTCCTCAAGGACCATGGGATATTATCCCAATGGACACCTCCTTATACACCTCAGCTCAATGGTGTCTCTGAAAGGAGAAATCATACATTATTAGATATGGTACGGTCCATGATGAGTTTCGCTGACCTACCCATCTCATTCTGGGGATATGCCCTAGAAACCGCAGCTTACCTTCTGAACAGAGTTCCAATTAAGTCGGTAGTGTCTACACCATATGAGATATGGAAAGGGAAGAAGCCTGATCTTAAGGTTGTTAAGATTTGGGGCTGCCCAGCCCACGTTAAAAGACACAACCCCGATAAGTTAGAATCAAGGACAGAGCGATGCATATTTGTGGGGTACCCCAAGGAAACTTGTGGGTATTACTTCTATCATCCCGAGGACAAAAAAGTCTTTGTAGTTAAGAGAGCAGTGTTCCTTGAGAAGGAACACATTCTTGGCGGAGATAGTGGGAGAATGATAGAATTGAGCGAGGTTGGAGAACCAAGCTCAAGCACCACTCTACAGCCCGAGTCTGTTTAGGTACCTAATACACAAGTATCAACTTTACGTAGGTCTGATAGAGTATCCCATCCTCCTAAGAGATATGTGGGACATATTAGAGCAGAGGATGTAGAGGATATTGATCCTCAGACCTATGAGGAGGCTATTATGAGTATAGACTCCGGGAAGTGGAAAGAAGCCATGAATTCTGAGATGGATTCTATGTACTCCAATAAGGTTTGGAACCTAGTTGATGCGCCCGAAGGTATTGTACCCATCGGTTGCAAGTGGATCTTTAAGAAAAAGATCGGAGTAGATGGAAAGGTAGAGACCTATAAAGCAAGGCTAGTGGCTAAGGGGTATCGTCAAAGGCAAGGTGTTGACTACGACGAAACTTTCTCACCCGTAGCAATGCTAAAATCCATCAGAATTCTATTGGCTATTGCAGCACACTATGATTATGAGATCTGGCAGATGGATGTGAAAACCGCATTCCTCAACGGGAACCTCGAGGAGGAGGTGTATATGATGCAACCTGAGGGATTCGTGTCCAAGAACTACCCAGATAAGGTGTGTAGGTTGCTTAGATCCATTTATGGACTAAAGCAAGCTTCCCGAAGTTGGAACATAAGATTTGATGAGGCAATCAGATCTTATGACTTCGTTAAGAACGAAGATGAGCCTTGTGTATACAGAAAGGTAAGTGGGAGCGCTATCACCTTTTTGGTGTTATATGTGGATGACATCCTCATCATTGGGAATGATGTAGGAATGCTATCCATAGTAAAGGCTTGGTTATCTAGACACTTCTCCATGAAGGACTTAGGGGAAGCATCCTATATTTTGGGGATTAGAATCTATAGAGATAGATCCAAGAGGATACTTGGCTTGTCCCAGTCCAGGTACATAGAAACTATTGTCAAAAGGTTTGGCATGGAAAATTCCAAGAGAGGTCTCATACCGATGAGACATGGGATATCGCTTTCTACGAGTATGTCCCCAAAGACTCCAGAAGAAAGGGCAAACATGGATATGATACCTTATGCCTCAGCAATAGGGTCTATCATGTATGCCATGCTATGTACTAGGCCTGATATAGTGCATGCTCTGAGTGTCACGAGCAGGTATCAGGCGGATCCAGGCTTGGAGCACTGGAAAGCAGTAAAGTGTATCCTTAAGTACTTGAGAAGGACTAAGGATCTTTTACTAGTAAATGGAGGTAATAGCCTTAAGGTTGAAGGCTACACTGACTCAAGTTTTCAGTCTGATGTCGATGATAGCAAGTCGAATTCAGGGTATGTGTACACCTTGAATGGAGGAGCAGTGTGCTGGAAGAGTTCCAAGTAAGATACCACTACTGACTCGACCACAGAGGCGGAGTACATTGCTGCATCAGATGCAACAAAGGAGGGAGTCTGGGTGAAGATGTTCATCACAGATTTGGGAGTCGTTCCGAATAGCGAGAAGTCGACTTCCTTATATTGCGACAACTATGGGGCGATTACTCAAATAAGGGAACCCGAGTCTCATCAGAAGTGTTTTGAGGAGGTTCCAGCTTATCAGAGAGATCGTAACCCGAGGAGATGTAGCAGTGGAAAGAGTTCCATCCGAAGATAACATTGCAGATCCACTGACAAAGCCGTTGTCTCAGATTGTCTTTGAGCGTCACAGGAGTCTGATGGGGATCAGACACATAGGTGATTGGCTTTAGGTCAAGTGGGAGATTGCTAGTCATAGGTGCCCAGCAAGCCAATCACGTGAGTGATGGCACGTGTGACTTGATACAGAATCTTTTTGCTTATTATATTTTGGCGTATATCACTTTATAACTATTGTATAAATGCATATATATATTGTGATGTCCTTGGATTTGTGCAATGGGAATCGGATCGTGATGAGATCACGATAATGAGATCGATTCACCTTTAAACACATATCCTAAATAATCCCGGTCATAGGTTACTCGAGAAGGACATCGTGATAACCGGATAGACTGGTGTGCTGTATACCCGTCCATATGATGGATGCAGCTGGTCTCATAGCTGCTCGTGTAGGGACACTAGGGATACAGTACAGGTGCTCATTGGAGAATGAGTTCACTGATTGATCCGCTTACGGAATGCTGGATGGTTGATGATGCCTTATTGTCAGACAGCGATTCCATAGTCCTAGTGGTGTATCTGGTCCTTAGACTTGAGACACCAAGGATGTCCTGTATGAGTGCTCCACTCTTTGATACCAGACTTATAGGTTTGGCTGTCCCAGATCTAGTACATCTGGTCATTGGGAGTGGTAGTCGACCTTATGAGGGCTATTGAGTGTCGACAGAGGATCATCCACTCTCGGCGTCATGAGAGGAATATCCCATGTGTTCTTGCTCAAACAAATCCCTGGCCAGGGTCATTCGGGTTGAGAGAGAAAGAGTTCTCCGGGAGAATCCGATTAGAGCGAGACTTGAGTAGAAACCGTATGGGTCTGACAGCACCATGCTCGATATACGGTCTCTGAGATATTAGATGGATGAGGGACTATAGGTACATGGTAATTGAGGACAGACAGGTCCAATTGATTGGATTCCCCTGTATCGTCTGGGGACTACGGCGTAGTGGCCTAGTACGTCCGTAGTCGATGAGTCGAGTGAATTATTACAGAGATAATAATTCACTGAGTTAGAAGGAGTTCTGACAGGTATGACTCACGGCCAGCTCGATATTGGGCCTAGAGGGTCACACACATATGGTAGGCATTGCGATGAGTAGAGGTTCGGATATGAGATATCCGACGGAGCCCTTGTCTTATTGGATGCAGATTCAATACCCACTAGGGAAGGACCCATTAGGGTTTGACACGGGATCTATATAAATAGGAGGGATTCACAGCCTCATAGGCTAGAGTCTTTGCTTGCCCTTCCTATTCTCCTCTCCCTCTCCACCTCAGAGTAGGCTTGGAGTTTTGAGGAGCGTCGTCGCAACCCTGCTGTGTGGATCACCGCTAGAGAGGAGGACGCTTGACCTCCTTCACCCTCTCCTAAGGATCTGCAAGGAAATAGGGATATACGATCTCCCTAGGTAACACAATCTCTATACGCAGTTTTGTGTTTTGCGGATTTTTGCGCACCAATCTTCGCACGACGACGAACATCTTTTTGGGAATCGGGGATTTTTGTTTTCTTGTTCTTCCGCTACGCATATGATGTCGCCCCCCATGATTTCCCAACAGTATATATCTTTATTGTTTATTTTTCGTAAAATCAACATGTTATTTATTTATACTATATCTCTTATTTTTTAGAAATATATCGTTTTCAAATCTCTTACGTGGCATACTTACCGTTAACCGCCTCATTGGTCCAAATTATATTGATTGGCTCCATAACCTGAGAATTATTCTCACGATAGAGAAAATTATATACATTCTTGATACAGTGATGCTTACACCCGAGGAAGGGGCATGCGAGGATGAGATCACTCATTATGTGAAGTACATAAATGACTTCACTCTTACTTAGTGTTATATGTTGGGCTCTATGACTCCTGAATTATAAAGACAATATGAAATGATGGATGCCAAATCTATTCTTTTGCATCTCTATAAATTGTTTGAGGAACAGGAAATGACTTATTTTGAGATGGATTCCATATACTCCAACAAGGTTTGAAACCTAGTTAATGCACCTAAAGGTATTATACCTATTGGTTGCAAAAGGATATTCAAGAAGAAAACCAGAGTAGATAGAAAGATAGAGACCTATAAAGCAAAGCTTAGTGGCTAATGAGTCTCATCAAATGCAAAGTGTTGATTATGCAAAGTGGCTAATGAGTCTCATCAAAAGCAAAGCTTATGGTATTATACTTTAAGAGAACCAAACAGTTGCTAGACTTCTTGGTTGCCATCTCCTTTTCTTCTCTCCCCTTCTTCTCCTCAACTAGTACGTGTGGAGATTTGGGCAGCAAGTTAAGGAGTGTCTTCGCAGCTCCTACCGTGTGGATTATCGCTAGAGAGGAGGCCGCTTGACCTCTTTAATCCTCTCTTACAGATTTGTAGGAATTCAGGGATATACGATCTCTCTATGTAATACAACTATCTTACATGTGATTTTTAATTTTTATGGGTTTTTTTTGCGATGAATACCTTTTTAGAAAATCTAGGATTTTATTTTATGTTCTTCCGCTGCGCATGTGATGTCGCCCCTAGAATTCCCTACACATGACCAGTTTATGGGCTAGCCCAACCTAGCTCAATATTATTATTGGATTCGAGCCCAAACATTGATTGAACAAAATCAGACTTGATTAGTCAATTCAGGGTGATTCCGAATTGATTGACTTATTCAAGTTAGGTTTACCTAATTTAAACCTACTCTAGTCCAAATTATACTAGTCTAGAGTAATTGCAGACTAGTTAAATGAGGATTAGAGATTAGTTCAACTAGGTTTTAGTTAAATTGAGTTTAATATGATCGATTGAACTAGGATTCAAGTCAATTGAGGGTTATTGTTAGTATTTGACATGAATAATGTTTAAAAGAGATGTTTTTAATATGTTATTTCATCCTGACATGACTAGTATGAGATAATGTTATTACCCTATTGAGGGTAGATAGGACGATTCCCTTCAGGGATTAACGAACCGTTATACGTAGTGGATGGACAGTTCCTCCATCCGTTGTTGGGAGGAATGTATCCCCACTTTGGCGGGTGAGAGACACCACTCCATCCATTGTTAGGAGAGTGATATAAGTTTGCCTCCATCCTCTGTTAGGAGAATACAAACTTATCCTATACAATAAAGTCTTTCTATCTGTTGTTGAGGGAGTACTCATTCGGGTATTTGATATATGCCAATAGAATACTTGATTTTTGATCATGTATTCATTTTGAGTTAACTATTGGGGTTACTGCTTAGCATTAGCATTGTTGAATTATCTTTATTTTTTATTTTCAAAGTAGCCTCCCACTAGCACTAAATCAGATTTCAATGAAGAGCAAACCTTCATCTACTGCTAGATAGAGCCATATGAGTGATTCATTGAGTTAACATAACTATGTTTACTTTTCAATTTGATAAATAAATAAATTATAATAAATATTTATAAATTATAAATAAAGTGATATTTATCTACTTAGCTCTAATGTGTGGAAAGATATGATCTTGAAAAAAAAAAATCTAGGATGTAACATCTTTGTATGGTATCAGAGCATGGCCTAAGGCCTTAGGTGTTTAAGTCCTTTGATTGCCTTTGACCGATGATTATTTTTAATCTATTATAGGAGTAATTGAGCCAATTTTAAAGAATAGCGGTCCTATCACTTGGAGTGCTCATGGTCGCAATGCTACTAGTCTATACACTTGGAGAGGTGTTCGAGCAAATAATAACCTGGAAGTTCCATACATCATAGAGCAAACCCAATCCTTACATATACCTATTACTGATTATATGTCAGCTTCTCCAACTTCGTAGAATGCATCTCATGCCCTAGCACCCATCAATACTCCAAATAATGTATACAAAGTCCTCAATGCTATTAGATGATGCTTCGAGTGTTAGAAGGAGCGAGATAAAGTTCTGCGGGGAGGAAATAATACCTTGGATCACTTTAAGAGATTGGGACTCTCAATTTTTAAGGGCAAACCAGATCCAATCTTTGCTAAATATTAGATTTGTCAAGTAGAGAAGACATTAGAAGCTATTGAATGTAAGGAAAATCAGAAGGTGCCTTACGCTTCTTTTATTTTGGAAGGGAAAATAGACACTTGGTGGACCTAAAAAAGGAGGTTGTTATAGGCTAGAGGTGTTGAATCTCGGATTTTGATGATGAAATCAATTGATGAGTTTCGATATAATCTGCGTTTTGAGTGATGCAGGACTAACTTTGATTAGAAAAGGTAAATTGATTAAAGCAGGAAGAATTGGATGTTGGGCCAAAGTGAACATGTTAGAAGATTGGACGTTGGACCAGAGGATCAGTCGACGTGTCGGCAAAAGGCTTCGTGCCGTGAATTCGGGCATCGGGTCGAAGGATCGGACATTGCGCCAAGAAGATCGGAAGTTGCGGGAGTCAACATGCTGATTGGGCAACACGTCGAAGGATCAGATAAAGTGCTAGAAGAACCAATGATATACCGAAAAATATATGATTAAGTGCTTTGTAATAATTTTCCTAGATCGAGTTAGTTTAGGTCTAATTGAGTCGGCATTGGGGTGAAATAATGTAACTTAATTATGAGCCAATTGGGCCTAAATTGGGAGTGATTTTAGGCCTATTAAGAGGCTCATTCAATGACCCAAATGTTGGGTCAAGAGGTGTCACCATCGTAACAGGTGGTAGAATCATCTGTGAGTTGGAAAACTAAAAAAACCTAGTCTCCAAGGCTGTCAGGCAATGGTACTGCCTAGTGATAGTGTGTCAGGTGGTGGTATCGCCAGACTGGGTGGTGGTACTATCCAATGTCAGGCTACAAGCGGTGGTACCATCCAATGTCAAGCTGTAGGCGATGGTACCGCTCGTACTCGGAAGACCCAAAAATTTAAATTTTTGGCTCCATGATTAAAATTGCTTTGACTTGAATTCAAGATTTGTATCAATATAACATATTGATAGAGGGAGTTTAGTTTAAACTCTGTTATCAATTGATTGTCATTATAAAAAAGGGGGAGATTGTTGAATCTCAGATTTTGATAATGAAATCAATTGATGAGTTTCGATCTAATCTGCGTTTTGAGTGACGTAGGGCTAATTTCAATCAAAAAAGATAAATTGATATTGGGCCTAGAGGGTCACACACATATGGTAAGCATTACGATGAGTAGAGGTTCGGATATGAAATATCCACCGGAGCTCCTATCTTATTAGATATCCAATAAGCCCCTGAATTATTGGATCTTCTTAATGAGATTCAATAAGAGCCCATGAGAGATTATTGGATAAAGATCTACTAATTTAAGAGACTTGGATAATTGGATGAGATCCAATACCCAATAGGGCAGGATCCATTATGGTTAAATTGATATGGGACCTCTATAATAGGAGGGAACTGGTGGTTTATAGGCTAGAGCTTTTTATTTGCCTTCTTCTATTCTCCACCTCTTCTCCACCTCAGAGCAGGCTTGGAGATTTGAGGAGCGTCATCGCAGCCCTGTTGTGTGGATCATCACTCGAGAGGAGGGCACTTGACCTCCTTCACCCTCTCCTAGATATTTGCAATGATTCAAGGATATACGATCTCCCTATGTAACACAATCTCTCACACACGTAGTTTTTTATTTCACGGATTTTTGTGTACTAATCTTCGCACGATGACGAACATATCTTTAGGAATTAGTGATTTTATTTTTATTATTTCACTATGCACGTGATTTTATTTTTACCTAAATTATGAAAATACCCCTCAGAATTTAGAAAATTCTCTACTTATCCCTGATTTCAGAAAAATATTAATTAATTAAAAATTTTAATTGATTATTATTTTGTATTATTATCTAGTAGTACTTCATGATGATGATTTATACATGTGATGTATGATATGTGGATGGATGATTATGGACCATGTGATGTATGTACTTGTGATTATTATTATTGGGGCCTACGAGTCACCATTTTATTTCTCGTTTATTGTCGGGTCTGCGTACCTATAATTAAGTTGTAATCACGCAAGGAGACACAATGGGAGTGTGGAAGCGATAGCGGGACCCACGAGATGAACAATCATGATGCATGGAGATGCGTCGAGATGCCGACGGAATCGACGAGGACGAGATGGACGATTACAGGACATAGAGATATACCGCTGCACACATAGATCTTGATATCAGTGATTAGGCCCACTAGCTCGGGTTTGATCATATTAGGTTGTGGTCCATAATCATCTGGTATAATTGCTCATATGATGTGTAATTGTTTATACACCTACTATATATATATATGTATATATATATACATATATGTATATACATAAACATATATACATATATTTATATATTTATATATATATATATATATATATGTATATACATGTATATATATATGTATATACATATATATATACATATATATAATATATATATACATATATATAATATATATATACATATATATAATATATATATACATATATATACATATATATGTATATATACATACATACATATATATATATACATACATATATATATACATACATATATATATATATATATATATATATATACATACATATATATATATACATATATATATATACACATATATATATACATATATATATACATATACATATATATACATATACATATATATATATATATATGTATACATATATATACATATACATATATATATATATGTATACATATATATGTATATATATATGTATACATATATTTATATATACATATATGTATACATATATGTATACATATATATGTATACATATATACATATATACATATATATGTATACATATATACATATATATGTATACATATATACATATATATGTATACATATATACATATATATGTATACATATATATATATATGTATACATATATATACATATATGTATACATATATATATATGTATATTTATATATATATAAATATATTTATATATGTCGAATAGGACGACAATCACAAGGAGTTGTGATCGGCTAGAGTTGTCTACCTTTTGGGCTTAGTGTGATTGGTCAAGTCCCTCGAGGTTACACTAAGACGCTGATTGGATCCCAATCCCGACTAGAAGTCTACTGGAGACTTTCGTTTCACATGCTGAGGGTGTTGCATGACTTGCCAGTAAAATAGTGGGAGCATATTAAGATAGAAGTCCATATTTTGATTGTTTGTTTTTTACAAAATATGCATGTTATTCATTTCTACTGCATCTTTATTTTCAAAAAATATCGCATTCAAATCTCTTACATGACATGCTTGATGTCAACCGCCTTACTAGTCCAAATTATACGGATTGGCTTTGTAACTTAAGAATTGTTCTCACGGTGGAGATAATTGCGTATGTCCTTGATACAATGATGCCTACGCCCGAGGAAGGGGTAAGCGAGGATGAGATCACTCACTATGTGAAGTACATTGATGACTCCACTCTTGCTCAATGCTACATATTGGGCTTTATGACTCCTGAGTTACAAAGAAAATATTAAAAGATGAACGTCAGATCCATTCTCCTATATGTCCTCAATTTGTTTGAGAAACATGGAAGGACTCAACGATATGAGATATCCAAGAGGCTTTTCCGCGCTAGGATGATTTAGGGGACACTAGTTCAAAACTATGTCTTAAAAATGATTGAGTGGATAGAGAAACTCACAGGTCTAGGAATGATCCTAGATGATTATGTGTGGACATTGTGCTTCAATCCCTACCAGATTATTCCTTTTCATAATTTATAATGAATTTTAATATGAACAAGCTTGAGGTGACTCTCTCAGAGCTCCCCAATATAATGAGGGAGGTAGAGAGCACTATCAAAAAGGAGAAGTCAGTTCTCTACACTAGTGAGACCAGAAAGAAAAGGAAAGCAGAAAAGTCCCTTAAGAAGGGCAAGGGCAAGGGCAGACCAGGAAAAGCAAAGGTTGCTAAGAAAAACCCAACAAAGGATAAAGGTCAATACTTACACTATGGCAAAGATGGGTACTGGAAGAGGAACTACAAAGAGTATCTTGTAGAGAGGGCAAAACAGAAGCTTGGAGAAGCTTCAGGTACATTCATGATCAATCTCCATTTGTCAAACTCTTATTATAACACATGAGTATTGGATACTGATAGTGATTATCATATTTATAATTCGTTGCAGGTTTTGACAAGGCCTACGAGATTGGTGAGAGACGAGATGGGCCTCAAGATAGGTAGTGGATCAAAAGTTGTTGTAGTAGTTATTAGCGAGGTCACCCTACATCTGCCTGGTAGAGCTGTTATTATATTGGATGCATGTTATTTTATTCATTCTATTATTAAAAATATTATTTTCATTTCATGTTTGATAGTCAGTGGATATAAATTAGTTTTTGAGAACAATAGTTGTTTAATATTATTGGATGATGAGATCATCACGAGAGGAACATTGCATAATAGTTTATTTATGTTAGACACTACTCCATATATCATGAATGTAAGTGTATCTAAGAGGAAACGAGATGAGGTGAATAGTGCATACCTGTGATATTATAGGCTAGGTCATATCAATGAGGAAAATATTCAAAAGTTGTTAAATGATAAATATCTAGATCCATTCGACTATGAGTCATATGCAATCTACGAGCCTTGCTTTCATAGAAAACTGACCAATTCTTCATTTAGTAAAATTAGAGAAAGAGCCACTGAACTATTGAAACTCATATAGGGTGATGTATGTGGACCCATGTCAACTCATGTCATTGGTGGTTACTTCTACTTTATTACCTTTATTGATGATTTCTCAAGGTATAGACATGTGTACTTAATGAAGTACAAGTCTGAAGTCTTTGAAAAATTCAGAGAGTATAAGAATGAAGTAGAGAACCAGACTAGAAAGAGTATCAAGATTATTCGATTAGATCGAGGAGGTGAGTACTTAAGTACAGAGTTTACCTAGTTCCTCAAGGACCATGAGATTCTATCCCAATGGACACCTCCTTATACACTTCAGCTTAATGGTGTATCTGAAAAGAGAAATCATATGCTGTTAGACATGGTACAGTCCATGATGAGTTTCGTTGACCTACCCATCTCATTCTGGGGATATGCCCTAGAGACCGTAGCTTACCTTCTAAACAGAGTTCCAACTAAGTCGGTAGTATCTACACCATATAAGATATGAAAAGGGAAGAAGCCCGATCTTAATGTTGTTAAGATTTGGGGCTGCCCTGCCTATGTTAAAAGATACAACCCCGATAAGTTTGAATCAAGGACGGCACGGTGAAAGTTCGTGGGATACAACCCAAAATGATTTTTGTCGGAATGGTTTTCGTTCAATCCCCTCTTCTCTACTCATTAAAGAAAAATGAAATAGTTTTCGTCAGAATCAAATTTTATCGTATGAAGATTTTCAAGCCGACGTAATTTTTTTACTGCACTAATTCAAACCCCCCCCCCCCCTTAGTGCCGCTCTTGATCCTAATAGGAGGTAATGTGGTGACTTGGGAGCAGTTTAAGGATGCATTTTATGAGCAGTTCTTTCCTAATTCAGTTCACTTTAAAAAATAACAAGAGTTCCTCATCCACCAAGGAAGTAGAACTATAATGGAAAATGATTATTATTTCACTAAGGTAGCTCAATTCTCTTCACATATTGCTTTTAATGAAAATTAAAGAGCTCGTCATTTCGAGAGGGGACTTCGATCATCAATTAGAAAGTCCATTACAGTATTGATTTTACCAATATATACTGAAGTGTTAAATCGAGCTTTGGTGATGGAGAAATTGGATAATGAACTATAACAAGCAAAGGATCGAAAGTGATATTTTAGTGTTGCACTATCTGTGTATGGGGAATTATATTCTCAACCCTTAAAAAAAGCAAGGGCAAATAATTTTGGTATCAACATGTAGGAGCTCCTAGTAATCAAGTTATCATAAGATACTATTTCTATGGAAAGATAAATTATGTTTTCACCTCATGCCCCATGAGATAGTGTGTATACTTTTATTGCCAACAACCAGAGCACATATTAAAGGACTACCCTTGGAAGCAATATGTCGAGCTCCACCCTAAACAGTTGGACAACAATAACTAGGGCCTAGAGAGGGAGGTCAAGCGAGAGTTTATGCATTGACCCATCAAGATGTTGAAGCTTCAGGATCTATTATTAAAGATATCATCACACTCTGTGGTATGCTTGCATATGTGCTTATAGATTTTAGTTCTACATATTCTTTTATATCACCCTATTTTTGCTATAAAATTGCTTAAGAATCGTGAGATAATAAGTAATGCGTCAATGGTAGTAACACCAGTTGAAAACTCTTTGATACTTAAATTAGATATATATAAACTACATTATTACGATTGAAAGTCACGATTTGCTGATAGATCTTATTCTACTAGAATATCAAGATTTCGATGCTATCTTGGGTATGGACTGACTTTTAGCATACCATGCAAGTGTTGATTATTTTCAAAAGACTGTTACTTTTTTGCCCCTAGATACAACCTTTCAAGTTCATTAGGATTCAAGAAAATCTCTCTTCTATTATTTCAGCCTGAGTATTATCCAACTATTACTGAAAGGATGTCAGGGGTACTTAGCTTTCATTTCTAGAGAAGAGTCTAAGAAGCTAGTATTAAAGGACATCCCTATTGTACGAGATTTTTCAGATGTTTTTCCTGAAGATCTACTTGCATTGCTACCAAATAGGCTGATTGAATTTACAATTGATCTTCTACCTAGCACTACACATATTTCTAAACCCCCATATAGAATGACATTAATTGAGTTGGAGAAGTTAAAGAAACAGATTCAAGAGCTTTTGGAAATGATTTTTATTTGACTTAGTGTATCATCTTGGAGTGCTATTGTCCTATTTGTGAAGAAGAAAGATGGATCCATGCGGCTATGCATCAATTATAGACAACTCAACCAAGTGACCATAAAAAATAAATATCCCCTGCCCCAAATAGATGACTTATTTGATCAACTTCAAAGTACTCAAGTATACTCGAAAATTGATTTGAGATCTGAGTATCATCAACTAAAGATAAGGGAATGAGATATATAGAAAACTACTTTTAGTATAAGATATGATCATTATGAATTCCTAGTAGTGCCCTTTGGACTTACAAATATACCGACTATCTTCATAGATCTTATGAATAGAGTATTCTACTATTATCTTGATAAATTTATATTTATGTCCATTGATGATATCTTGATCTACTTTTAGTATAATACCATCTTAAGACAATCCTGAAAGTCTTAAGATAAGAGAAACTATATGCCAAATTAAACAAGTACAATTTTTAGCTCATTGAAGTTATGTTTCTCAGTAATTTTGAGTGTTGGTATATCTGTTGACCCTTACAAAATTGAAGATGTGATAAAATGGAAGTAACCTTCTAATGTTTCAGATATTAGAAACTTCTTGGGTTTGGTTAGATATTATAAAAGATTCATAGAAGGCTTTTCAAAAATAGCAGAACCCTAAACCAGGTTGACATAAAAGAATATAAAGTTCGTATGGGATGATAAATGTCAATGAAATTTTCAAGAATTAAAGAAGAAATTAACCAGTGCTCCTATCTTGGTGATTCCTTCAGGGGAAAAAATTTTGTCGTATATAGTGATGCCTCACTATAAAGGCTTGGTTGTGTTCTAAGGCAAAATGAGAGGATAGTTACTTTTGCATTTAGGCAATTAAAGCCTAATAAGAAAAACTATCCTACTCATGACTTAAAGCTAGCAGATATCATTTTTATACTAAAAATTTGGAGGCATTATCTCTATGGATAAATGAAATCTTTATAGATTATTAGAGTCTCAAATATATTTTTACATAGAAAGATTTAAATATGAGACAAAGAAGATAGTTGGACTTTCAAAGGATTATGATTTTAATATCAACTACCATCCTGGGAAGGCTAATATAATTATTGATGCCTTAAGTAGAAATGCTTCTAGTCTTGCAATCTATATGAATATTCAAAGGAATTCTATAACGATAGAGTGATAAACTGACAATTTAAACTTTTATCGGAGACAAATAAAGGTTTTCTTGTGTGTCTGATGGCACAATCATATTTGGTAGAAAAGGTTAAAGAAGGTAAGAAGGAAGATGCATATCTTCATATGATAGTTAAGGAGATAACTTAAGAATCTAGACATGAATTCCTTTAAGTCGAAGATGGTTCTATTACACTCCACAACTGACTTTGTGTTTCTAAAAGCCATCCAGTAAAGATGCAATTATTGGAGGAGGCGCCCAAATCAAAATTTAATATCCATTCAGGGACTACCAAGATGTATCAGGATTTATGCCAAAACTACTAGTGGTATGGTATGAAGAGAGATATAGTAAAGTTTGTTTCTAAATATCTGATATGCCAATAGGTGAAGGCAAAACATCGAGTACCTATAGAAAAATTACAAAGGATTTCGATTTCTTAATAGAAATAGGAGCAAGTCACTATGGATTTTATGTCAGGATTATCCAAGACTGCAAAAGGATATGACATAATTTGGGTAGTAATAGATAGACTTACTAAACCTGCTCACTTTCTTCCTATTAATAAGAAGTATTTATTTGATAAACTAGTAAGCTTATATATTAAGGAGATTATTCAATATCATAAGGTGTCAGTAAGCATAATCTCAAATAGAGATCTAAGGTTCACCTTTAAGTTTCGGGGAAGTCTACAAAAATCTTTAGGCACATAATTAAAGTTCAGTTAAGCTTTTCACCCCTAACCTAATAGTCAATCTGAAAGGACAATACAAACTATTGAAGACATCTTAAGAACATATGCTTTAGACTTTGGTGGAAGTTAGGATATACATTTATACCTAATTGAGTTTTCTTACAATAATAATTACCACTCTAGTATACAGATGGCCCAATTTGAAGCTCTTTATTGAGGAAAGTGTAGATCACCTATATATTGGGATGAGGTAGGAGAACGAAAGCTTTTGAGACCTAAATTAATTCAAAAAGATATTTATAATATTTGAATTATACGTCAAAAATTATTAACAACTCAAAGTTGCCAGAAAAGTTATGCAGATGGAAGGCAAAGAAATATAAAGTTTGAAGTTGGTGATCACATCTTTTTGAAAGTGTTAACAACCAAGGGAGTCATGAGGTTTGGTCAAAGGGGGAAGTTAGCCCCTAGATTTATTAGCCTATTTGAGATCTTATAAAAAGTCGGGCCTGTGGCATACCGGTTGGCATTACCTTTAGTTTTGGCTGGCATCCATGATGTATTTTCACGTATCTATATTTCAGAGATATATTAGTGATCCATCACATGACATATTTTATTAAATTCTATGATGTAACTTTTATAGAATAACCAACTTTGGAAAGGAAAGAAATGTTATAAGGAATAAAATAATATATTTGATAAAGATTTATTGGCAATACCATTTAGACCAAGAGGCAACGTAGGAAAGAGAATAAGATATTGTTGGAAAATCCTTGGGGGCGACATCATATGCGCAGCGGAAGAACAAGAAAAACAAAATCCCCGATTCCCAAAGAGATGTTCGTCGTCGTGCGAAGATTGGTACGCAAAAATCCATGAAACATGAAACTACATATAGAGTAGATTGTGTTACCTAGGGAGATCGTATATCCCTGTTTCCTTGTATATCCTTAGGAGAGGGTGAAGGAGGTCAAGCGTCCTCCTCTCTAGCGGTGATCCACATAGCAGGGTTGCGACGACGCTCCTCAAAAACTCCAGACCTACTCTGAGGTGGAGATGGAGAGGAGAATAGGAAAAAGGTAAACAAAAGCTCTCTAGCCCATGGGGCTTTGAATCCCTCCTATTTATAGAGGTCCCCTATCAAACCCTAATGGGTCCTCCCCTAGTGGGTATTGGATCTGCATCCAATAAGACAAGGGCTCCGTTGGATATCTCATATCCGAACCTCTATTCATCGCAATGCCTACCATATATGTGTGACTCTCTAGGTCCAATATCGAGCTGGCCGTGAGTCATACCTGTCAGAACTCCTTCTAACTTAGTGAATTATTATCTCTGTAATAATTCACTCGACTCATCGACTACGGACGTACTAGGCCACTACACCGTAGTCCCCAGACAATACAGGGGAATCCAATCCATTGGACATGTCTGTCCTCAATTACCGTGTACCTATAGTCCCTCATCCATCTAATATACCAGAGACCGTATATCGAGCATGGTGTTGTCAGACCCACACGGTTTCTTCTCGAGTCTTGCTCTAATCGGATTCTCCCGGAGAACTCTTTCTCTCTCAACCCGAATGACCCTGGCCAGGGATTTGTCTGAGTAAGAACACATGGGATATTCCTCTTATGACGCCGAGAGTGGATGATCCTCTATCGACACTCAATAGCCCTCGTAAGGTCGACTACCACTCCCAATGACCAACTGTACTAGATCTGGGACAACCAAACCTATAAGTCTGGTATCAAAGAGTGGAGCACTCATATAGGACATCATTGGTGTCTCAAGTCTAAGGACCAGATACACCACTAGGACTACGGAATCGCTGTCTGACAATAAGGCATCATCAACCATCCAACATTCCGTAAGCGGATCAATCAGTGAACTCATTCTCCAATGAGCACCTGTACTGTATCCCTAGTGTCCCCACACAAGCAGTTATGAGATCAGCTGCATCCATCATATGGACGGGTATACAGCACACCAGTTTGTCCGGTTATCACGATATCCCTCTCGAGTAACCTATGACCAGGATTATTTAGGATATGTGTTTAAATGTGAATCAATCTCACTATCGTGATCTCATCACGATCCAATTCCCATTGCACAAATCCAAGGACATCATAATATATGTATGTATTTATGCAATAGTTATAAAGTGATATATGCCAAAATATAATAAGCAAAAAGATTCTATATTAAGTCACACGTGCCATCACTCACGTGATTGGCTTGCTGGGCACCTATGACTAGTAGATATACGAGAGTAATATCCTCATTTATTCTACTAAGGTATGCTAAATTTGGGGACCAAATTTTTTTTAGGAGGGGAGAAATGTAATCAAATCAAATATTTAATTTAGGAATCAACTTTTATTTCCTTACTTGCCATTGGGAATTAGGAAATGACTATTAAGCATTCCAAATACGATGATATCACATTTGTTAGTATATTAAATAAAAAATAATTTATATGAAATAAATATAAAAATTAAGGAGAACTTTCTTTAATAGAGGCTCATATCCTCCTATTTAAGGGAAGAAATTTCTTTCCTTCATTCCTCACCTAGTCGAACTCAACAATGGGAGGAACAAGGAGTTACATCATATTGAGGAGAGATAGGTTTCCCTACCTTTTTGAAAAAAAAAAAATTATTTTATTTTTATTTTAATTCCTTAAATGTTAAATTTTTTGTAGTTTAAAAATATTTATCAATCCTTTTAATGTCAAAATATTTATTGTTGGATTAAAATATATTATCTAAAGTTTTAAGGGATTATTCAATCCTCTTTAAAAGTTTTTATTTTAGATTTAAACATATTAAAATTATATATATTTTATGTATTAAATACATAATATCTGATTTTTCATATTTGGATTAAGAATATTATTTTCTTATATTGTATTATCGTTTACCTTTTAATCTTATCTGGATTAAAATATACTATAAGTAGTTCAAAAAATATTTTTTAATCCTTTAAATGTTTTTTTTATTGTTAGATTCTAATATATTATTTGAAAATTTTTGATCCCTTTTAAGCTTTAGAATTTTATTATTTGATTAGATTATGTTGAAATTATCCATACATTATATGTATTGAAAGTATGATTTTTAATTCTTTTTGAATTACAAATATCATTTCCTTGTATTGAATTTTATATTTCAATCTTATTCTTTAATTTATGTTTTAATGTATTATGGTCGGTCAATATATATTGTTATAATTTGATATTGATGAAATTAGATATGAATATGGTTAAAATAGCTCGCAAGCTATACCTAATCCATTGGTTAGGTTACAACCCACTAGCTAGGCTAAATCAATAGACCAGGCCCAGCTTGTAGGCTAGACTCAACTCGCGGGTCAAGCCCTAGCCCGTAGGCTAACCCAGCCTAGCCCAACATGGGCAGTCATGTGCAATGCATATGATCAATCCGTGGGCTAAGGTTGGTCCAACCTAATATGAGGCATGCACAATCATGTGCAATGCACTAAACTAGTATATGAGCTGGCCTAGCCTAGCCCAATATTATTGTTGGATTTGAGCTCAAATATTGATTGAACTAAACCAAACTTAATTAGTCTATATCGATTTAGATTCTGAATTGATTGACTTATTCAAGTCAGTTTTACCTAATTTGAACCTAATTTAGTCCAAATTATACTAATATATGGTAGTTCCAGATCAGTTAAATGAGGATTAGAGATCGGTTCAACTAGGTTGTAGTTAAATCGAGTTTAATCTGATCGATTGAACTATGGTTTAAGTAAATTGAGGCTATTGATAGTATTTGACATGAATAATGTTTAAAAGAGATATTTTTGGTATATTATTTCATCCTGATGTAGACATGACCAGTATGAGATAGTGTTATTATCCTATTAAGGGTAAGTAGGGTAATTCCCTTCGGGGATTAGTAGGTCGTCGGATGTGGCAGTTGGATGGTATCTTCATTTGCTGTTGGGAAGAACATATCCCCACTTTAGCGTGTGAGGGACACCACTCCATCCGTTGTTGGGAGAGCGATATGAGTTTGCTTCCATCCGTTGTTGGGGGAGTACTCTTTCGGGTATTTTATATACATCAATGAGATTATTGATTTTTATCATGTTTTTATTTTGAGTTAACTTTTGGGGTTCCTACTTAGTGTTACTGATTTATCTTTATTTTTAATTTTCAGAACAATCTCCTACTAGCACTAAATTGAATTCCAACGGAGAATGGACATTCCTCTACCACTACGTAGAGCCACTTAGATGATTCATTGAGTTAACATCACTATATTTATTTTTTAACTTATTTAACAAATAAATAAATTATAATAAAATATTTATAAATTATGAATAAATTGATGTGTAGAAAGATGTGATCCCGAAAAAAAAAATCACACCCTATATTAAGTATTAATTTTGTTATTTTATAAGTTCTTACGCTAAAATTTTTTTTATTAGGTATAGTCATGACTTCGTCTCTTCTTGCTAATACTCATCATCCTTAAATTGCAATCAAAGTTTATAATTAATAAAATAAATGTTACTCGAGAGAATTTAACCTTCTCGATTGAGGTTTTCGAAAATGATGTCTGAGTCTCTCGTTAAGGTCCAAATAAAACTAGCATACTCCATCTTACCTTTTACATTATCAAATCCAAAAAGAGTAGGCGAATCATCGATCCATCATGCTAATTAATACAGATTAGTCACGGTAATAGCAAGATCTAATTAATGTAAATGAGAAAACAATAACACGAAGTACGAATTAAAGAGACGTTGCATGGTTCCTGTGAGAAGAGCTCACTTTCCTAAACCAGCGTTCTCCTTTTATACGGTCTTATGTGGTCACAAGAGACTTGGGCAACAAAGTACGTGATCACATTTAACATCACATCCAATCTATTTTACTTCCCGTGACCAACATTTAGAGCTTCGAGATGTGGTCTCAAAATGGCCTCGTAGGACAACTCATGCTATAGCCATCGTGGCTTCATTGGAGTGCAAGAATAGACAAGACGCCATGATATCGAGTGTAGATGTCAAGATAATGATTGTAGGAAAAAAAAAATCTCTAAATACATAAATAATTAAAGAAACATGAGAGAATAGGATTTAGAAATTATAACACTAATATATGTAAATATTATTAGTTGTTAAATTGACTTGATGGAAATGAATCGATCTATTTTGTTCTTCCAGTACTCTCTTTTCAAGATAAAACAAAGGTTATTAGATAATTCGAAATTAAAAAGAAAAGGGAAAACTTTTTCAAAGACTAAAAATGTTTGTGTTCTATGTTCCATGTTTTACATTTGATTTCTTATAAAAGGCAAATGAGCTTTTCGGTAGATGCTAGTAAGTGTCCATTTGATTAGTTTTAAAGAAAAATATTATTTTTATAATCCATCTCATGAGTGATGTGAGAGTGTTTTTTTATTAAGGAACCCACCTTTCCTACCTTAATATCATCGATACTGTTCCTCTAAAGGTGCTAAACATCTTACAAATTTTATTTTAATTTGAAATAGAGTTTTGATCTCTTTGTATGGACCATTTTCTTGTAAATATTCTAAGCTTATAGGGGATCAATAATTCAAAATGATCAAACAATTAGATTAGCATATAGCTTTTTAAAACAATGAGAAGGGGCTCATAGATTTATGAATAAAAAGAATATATGTAAAATCAACACTATATATATATATATATATATATTTTACGCTTATGAATTAAATAACAAAAAATATATATTTTTACACTATTAATGTGAATTTTAAATATAAATAACATGTGAATATATACATATATATTGAATTGATTAATAATTAAAAAGGGCTAAAAAGGAAAAAAAATAAATGTATAAACGAGTTGGTCTCTCTGGGCGACCGCTTCGAGCGGACGATTTCCCGGCCGCCTCGCCCCCCCTCCCTCCCCGCCCTCTCTCTCCCCTAATCCGCTTTGAACGCACGATTTCCCGGCCTTCTCCTCTTTCTCTTTCGGAGAGAACGCGAAAGAGAAGGAGATCTCTTTTGCAGATCTGCTTCCTCTTCCTCTGAGAGTTAGGGCTGCCGCTCCTTTCTGTTTTGCCTTCTCGGTGTCGTCGATGGCGGAGGTCTTTGATTTGGCTGCGGGACGTTTGTCTCGGATGCGCAGCTGAAGAAGCAGCGGGCGGCCGAGTTGGAGGCCGAGAAGAGAGTGAGGGGCTTTTTTCTTTTTACCTTTTTTTTTATCTTGAGTTCTGTGTTGTGGTGGGTAAGGGTGGAGGAGATCGGCGGAGGAGATGAGCGCGTCGAGGTTTATAAAGTGCGTCACGGTGGGGGACGGTGCCGTCGGCAAGACTTGCATGCTTATCTCCTACACCAGCAACACTTTCCCCACGGTGCGTGCTGAAAATTCCGATCTTTTTTTTTTTGTGTTCTTTTCTTGCTTCCGTCACCTTCTCGATATTTTCCTGTGGGAGGAAGACACTCGTGGTGTAGGGGAAAAAAAAAAAATCTGCTCTTGACGAGGTTGAATTTTTGTTGAAAAGGTTTTATTTGTTGTTCCCCTCTTGTTCGTAGTAAAATTCCTTCTGAGGGAAATTTCAAATCCCTAGGGTTCTCAGGTGTATAATTTGACGATACGAAGAATTGTGGGATTATTCTATTCAAATTTGTGGATTGCTGATTAGAAAAAGGGGCTTTGTGATAGAAAATGGTACGCTTGAACTAATTAGGACGTATTTCAGGACTGACGTATGTGAATTATACGGATGTGTCTTTATTATGCATAGCATAAAGAAACCTCTGAATCTTTCTTTTTTTTTTTTGGAAATGATGTTGAAAATAGCAGTAGTTTGAAGATCTGGAGACGCCAGAATGATTCCTGGTTCTGTTTTCTTGAAAAGTTTGATATTTTATTGGTTTACGAGGAAAGCTGTCCATATGTTTGAGGGCTATGTTGATTTCTCTAATCCCAAAGAATCCGTTAGTTTCTGTCGAACATTGTATTGTATGCCATGCTGCAAAATATGTGGCAACACCATTTCACTTAGTTGTTCCATTCAAGCATCCAATCCACCTTCTTTTTCATCATGTGGGGAAAAAATGTTATCTTTTTAATGGAAAATCATTAATGCTTCTAGTAACTGTCTTTATGGACCAATTAAGCATCGTATCCACCTTCTTTTTCATTATCTGGTGACAGAAGTGTGGTCTCTATAATGGCAATCTTTTAATATCTTTATTAACTGTTAGTTTGCACTTTATGGACCATAACTTTAGACTTTTGCCTCTTTGAAAGAGGATTTTCATTCAAGACGATCATTTCTTGATAAATTTTTATTGTTAATTTTGTCTTTGAGGGATGAGAATGTGCAAATCATGGCCTTATAAGTCCTGAATTAGGATTTTTAACTCAAGGCTTTTATTCCTAGAGGAGACTATCATTGTTAAGTCCACATTTTGAGGGACGAGAGTTTATGGAGGCCTACAATTGCAGATACTTATATTCCTTATCTTCTGAACAGGATTATGTTCCTACCGTTTTTGACAATTTCAGCGCAAATGTAGTGGTGGATGGTAACACAGTTAACTTAGGTTTGTGGGATACTGCAGGTACATTGAATTTTATTTCTCTCTTTTGCCTGTTGATTCTCTCCTTTTTTGTTTTAATCCCTGCATTCCTTGTATATTTTAGTTTCCACACTAGTAAAATATTATGTTTTCTTTAAACAGGCCAAGAGGATTACAATAGATTAAGACCTTTGAGCTACCGTGGTGCAGATGTTTTCTTGCTTGCTTTCTCTCTCATTAGTAAAGCCAGCTATGAAAATGTTGCCAAGAAGGTGATGGATTTTGCCTCATTCTTACATCTTTGTTTAAAAGTATCCAACT
The DNA here is from genome assembly GCF_036884655.1 of Musa acuminata AAA Group. NCBI lineage: Eukaryota > Viridiplantae > Streptophyta > Magnoliopsida > Zingiberales > Musaceae > Musa > Musa acuminata. Next base: position 39,617,168 of record NC_088357.1, read on the forward strand.
TGTTACAAAAAAGGTGCATGGTTTGCTGATTCCTTTTTTTCCTCTTTTTTTTTTATTCTGATTTCTCAGTGGATTCCTGAGCTAAGGCACTATGCACCTGGTGTGCCCATAATTCTTGTTGGAACAAAGCTTGGTAATGTTATTATGATATTTTAATTTGTTTCACTTCTTATTTTCATTTTTCTTGTTATGGTTATGGTGGAATTTGACTTGGTGACTTAGAAGTCTCCTATCCGCTTTGTGTACAAGTATCAGATTCAAGATTAGTTGCTTTTGAATTTTGTTTTGAGGGTTGGTAGTTATGAGCCAGACAGAACTTTGACAACTATATGTTCAGTGCAAAATGAATGGAGAGAAAGTAAGGATGGCTTGGAGCAACCATTGCTAGTGGACAAAGAACATACAATAGTTTGATTTCTGTTACAACTCTGAGAAGACTGATTACAGACTTATGGAAATATCAGCGACCTTTAAGATTAGGACCAAATTTATTCAACATGATTTTGTACCTGGTCAAGACTTATGTTGACTCAACACTAGCTCGACCCTAACCTATGCAACCCAAAGTAGTCATGTAACTTTTTGAAACTTGGATCTGTTGTGTTTACTTTTCTTGTTATCTGTGAGGATTGTGGTTTGTCCAGGTTTTTTTGACACATGCTTGCGGTGAAGTTGCTACAGAATTAAATTGCAATGCTTTGATGTTTATCCTTGCACATCCTACACTGATGATGATACTGACAATAGTGTATAATCATTGTTGATCTTCACCCTGTTGAGCTACTATGATTCGCTGAGCATTATTTCTTTATGAACGACCGGTCACATTTAGCTTTTATCATCTTCTTATATCGTCTTCTCTTGCATCTTAGAACTGTCATTTGAGTTATTTTTCATAGAGTTGATTGTGTATGAATGTTTCCTGTTGGAGGTATATCAAGTTGGCTTACAAAGTCGGAAGTATATGACGTGTTCTTATTTAGCATTTGAGAACTTGGTGATACTAATAGGATCATTTTTATGTAATTCTATAGGTGATTTTGGTGTCTTTCCCAAAATAAGGATGTGCAATATGGTGGTGTATGAGCATGACAAGTTCAATTAGATATAATCAAGTTAGTTTGAGCTTAGGTTCAAGTTATCTAAATCTTTTTTTTATTTTTTAGAAAATTTCAAATGTATTTTAGTCATTAATTTTATGGTAGTTTTCTTGTGCCTTTAGAGTCATATCAACTGTCAGATTAGGATTTAGGGAGTTGCAAAGGCCTCCTTATGTAGGATTTCTTATATTATGATTTTTTTCAAACATAAATTTATCTTGGATTATGAAATCTATAGTGGTTAACAATACAAGTCTTGTACTGGTGGAATTTGATTAATGATATTTTCTTGGCTGATCGGATATTATATGTTTCTTCAGTTTGGACCTATTTGAATACAAGGAAAAGGGTAGAATCTTTTTTTCAGTAAATTTTTTCCATAAAAAATTAGTTGGAGTTTGGTTTATAGGAAATAGGAATGAAAATCAATTTCCTTTTCCTTTTCCGAGTTTGAGGTGTAGGAAATGATTCGTATGGGGTTTGGGTTTGACGATCCGTCGACTCGATACCACCTTTCGGATGGAGGTTTTGGCTGAGGAGAGAACTATTGTTAGATGACCAAGTGTAAAATCGAAAAAAGAACAACCTCTATTGTTTGTAACGTAAGAGTGCTAACTATAAGATTTAAGGCGATGAAATTAAAAGTGTGTAAAGAGACTAATAGGTACGTAGAGTGTAGGTTGTCTTTGAACAACACTTGGGTGCTCTCGGTAGATTATATTTCATCGTCGGTTTCGGTCTCCTCCTCTCTCACTACTGGAACCTCTTCCTAAGGTTTGGTCATTAGGCAACAAGCGTTGGCGACTTCTCACAGCAATTGGGCAGAGCTTGATGCAAAGCTTCGACTGTTGGAACTCGAGGAAGAAGTCTACGGCCAGAAGGATTGGCTGCACCGCGTAAAGTTCCTTCTCTCTTCTCCTCTCTTCTCTCTTTTGATATTGGAACAATTAAGGCTGGTTGGGCTCTTGCTAGAGACTATTTTGATTGCCTTTAGAGTTTAGATGTTGACACACCCCTTGTTTTATAGGGTAAGGGGTGCCTCAGGTCCTTAGGGTTTAATGACTTTCTTTGAAGGGCACGCATAGATAGTACTTTCCTTGTAGGGTTGCTAAACCCCCTTGTTTGGTGGCTACCCCTATTTCGGTGAGGGCTTCCCTAATCCGAGTCCTATTAGGATTTGGATTGAGCTAAGTGGGTTGTTTGGACTTGGGCTTTACTTGACCAAACATGGCTTCGAGTATTCAAGAGGCCCTTGGATAGGGGTCGGCCAAACTAGTTGAATGGTGTTAAGATCGTCTTTGATTATGACTCCCCTAGTTAGGTGATTCACGTCCCATTGAATCTTGCTTTGAAGTTTGGAAAACTTAGCTTCGGTAGCTTCTTTGGAGAATCATCTTGTTGCACTTGGTTTTTACTCCTTGCGTCCAATTTGGAAGACAACTTTGATGCCTTGCCGGGTGGTAGTGAACTTCTCGACGATAGTGTCTTTTTCAAGTGGCTTCTCTTGGTCGGTCACCAAGTCTTCGATGGATGATAGCGTCTCATTCATCTCATCATCTAACATCAAATGCTCGAACGATTTCAAGTTCTCGACGTTCACAACAGAGTACATCTCCATATAAGGTGGCAACTCGAGTTGGCATGCATTATTTTGAATCCGCTCCAAGACTTTGAACAGTCCATATCAGATGGCCTTTAGCTTCTTTCCTTCTCTTTTGAGTCTTTCTTTCCCAAAGTGTAGCAAAAAAAGGTCTCCTTCATGGAATCGTCCTTTGACACGGTGTCGATTGTGTCATTTGTATTTTTGTTGGCTTCGTTGAAATTGCTTCACAATCTCTTCATGCACCTTGTGGATGTTCTCTAGAAATTTCTAGGCTTGTTGTGTTGCATTGCTTTTTGTTGGATGTAACTGATTCTGAATCGATTATAAATTGCAGATCGAAAGAACTTTGCGATAAATAACTCGAGCATACCTCGAATGGTGATTTGTTACTAGAATTGTGCATCGCTCGATTGAAAGCAAACTAAAGGTACGATAAGCTTTCATCCCATGTCTTCGAGTGTCGAAGTTGTATTCTCGAAGGAGATGAGCCATAGTGCGGTTCACTATGGTTTAGCCGTCGATTTGTGGATGGAAGGCTGTGCTCTTTTCCAGTTTGGTGTCCATAAATGAATTCCAAAAGTTGGTCAAGAAATGCTTGTTACGGTTGAACACAATGGAACTCCGAAGGCTGAAGTGTGTCCACATGTGTTAGAAGAATAATTGGGCTATTCCTTCTCCAGTGATTATCTTCTTGCTAGGCATGAGCACCACCATTTTCGATAACTTATCGACCACCACAAAGAGATAGTTGTGTCACTGTCTCATCGTAGGGAGACTTCCCAAGAAGTCCATAGATACGCTTTTTTATGGTTGTGATGGAACGGGCAATAGAGTGTACAATTCTAATTTTCGATTGGTCGACTTTAAAGTGTTGCAAAGGACACATCCTCGCACGAACTACGCCACATCTTGCTGCATCCGAGACTAGTAAACATGTCATTGTAGGTTCATCAAAGTCTTGTTCACACCAAGTGTTTTACGACTTTTGATGAGTGTGCTTGTTGGATCTAATTCACGTGATTTGCTTTCTGCGGTATGCAAAGCTAAGCACCCTTGTAGAGCACTCCTTGGAGAATGAATTTCATGTCAATTCTTGATTTGACTTTCTCCATGATGTCTTTAAATTTTGGGTCTTCAATGTATATGTTTGCATAGTCTTCGTGAAAACTAGATTCGTCCTACATATGCACTGACAAGTAAAGACTCACGATCGAGGATCATGGAACATGTCAGCTACCTTGTTTTGCCCACCCTTTTGTACTTGATCACTAAGTTGAATTGTTGCAGATATGACATCCACTTCGTATGCCGTGCTTGCTACAATTTGGATTACATTCAAAGGTATTGAACTGGTCGATGGTTGGTGTAGACAATCGTCTCCTTCCCCAAAAGATACACACGCTAATGTTTGATTGTTTGGTGTGGCGTGAGCAATTCTTTGTCATAAGCGGGATAAGACTTCTGAGATCCTAGGAATATCTTAGAGTGGTATGCCATGGGTCGGCCATCTTGCATCAAAACATCTCCTATTGCATATTTCAATGTGTCCACCTCTAACTGGAATGGTCGTTGCAGACTTGGTAAGGTTAGCATGGGCGCCTCACTAGAACGTATCATCATGCTTTTCCATCCACTTGAATCTTTGCCTTGCCTTGGTGAGGGAATGTAAATGAGTTGCAAGAGTAGAGAAGTTTTGGAGAACTTACTAGGTATTGGTGTGTTCCTAGAAAGCTTTAAATTTCTGTGATCGTCCTTGGTTTTGGCCACTCTCGGATTGCCTTGACCTTGTTTGAGTCGATCGTCGATCTAGATTCTTCCTCCACCAATGATGAAGCCAAGGTTGATGAGCTTTCTTTTACCAAATTCGTATTTCTTTAGGTTGAGTCGCAGTTGGTGTTTCATCAAGACCTTGTTTGAGTCGCTTGTGTTCAACATGTTCTTTTTGCTATAGATGATGTCATCGAGGTGGACGATGACGAAATCTCCGATATAATGACAGCACATCGTCCATGAGTCGCATGAAGGTGGTCGATGCTTTGCATAGGCCGAAAGGCATCACCAACTACTCGAACAACTCGTTGTCTTGAATGTTGTTTACCAGGTATATTCTTGGATTCAAACTTGATATCCTGATTTGAGATCTAGCCTTGAGGAGACTATGGTAGGTTGTAGTTGCTCTTGCAAATCGTTGATCCGTGGCAACGGTTATTGATTCTTCATTGCGATCTTGTTTAAGGCACGATAGTCGGCGCACATGTGCTAACCTTTGTCTTTCTTTGGCGCTATCACCATCGGTGAGCCATCGGTGAGCCACAAGGGGAATTGCTTGGTTGAATGACACCACTCTCGATTAGCTCAACAACTTTCTTTGGATTTCGTCGTTCTCCATGATCGAACTCTGGTACATGCTAAGATACAACAAAGGTCGAAAATAAGCTAGATTTCGTGCTCCACTAGGCATCGTAGGGGAAGACCAACTGTGTTCTTCAAAAAGATTTGGATACTTGCTTATGGCTACTGTAGGCCTTTGTTTTTTGTGGTTTTGTGTGCCGAAGTCAAGGCTAATGTTTGTGTCACTACTGTAATTGGCCGGTTGAGTAGGAGCACAAACTTTCGGCATGCGTCCACCATCCTCTTTGCTTGGGCGATCAATACTAAGTTGATTGGTTATCTGCTTCTGTCCTTCTTGACGATGAACTTCTTTTTGTCCTTTCAGAACATGTATTGTTGGGGCCGATGATAGTAGATGGCTTCTTGGTCCCACAAGCACGGACTCCCGAAGATGACTTGACATATGTTGAGGGGCACCACCTCGTATGTCACCTTGTCGTTGTACTTGTTGGTGATCGCAAATTTGAATTTGCATTGGTGATCTATTTTCATCTCGACGTATTTGTGGATCCACACCAAAGGATATGACTTTATAGAGGAGTGGTCTCGAGTCCCAGCTTTTGCATCAAGCTTGCTGAGATAAGGTTCTTTTGGCTTCCAGTGTCGACGATTGCATCTGTTACACTAGTATCTTGAGAGTGAACCATTTTTCTCGAACTTCTAGATTGAGAGTCGGATTCGAGTCTATATCCTTTGGTCTAGCCATTAGCGAGAGACTCGGATTCGAGTGTGAAGCCGGTGCTAGTTCGATTTGATATCTCCTTGGTCGCGATTGCTGTATACTGATTCTAATTGTTCTTCCACTTAATCGGGAAGAGTTTAAGTTTGACCTTCCAACACTTCTCTCGTGATTCTGATTCTGATTGATCATAGAATAAATCGTTTCTTTTGGAAGAAGATGTGGCTTTATGGCTCTCGGTGTTCTTAGCTTTCGGGTGCTTCCCTTAGCCTTCTTCCCATTCTTCTCAATACAAGTTCTATTCTTCTTCTCAATTGTCACTGCCATCACACTTGTCGTCGTGAAGTCGTGAGTTTTAAAGAGGCGTAGTTCTGTGTTGATTTGGGCATGGAGGCCGGTGGTGTATTTCATCACTATCGAGTGAATGTCAAGGGAGATACTGAGTGCTATCGCTTGTTGTCGAAATCGACGGTGCATTCTTGCACATAATGGTCCCTTCGCATAGGTAGTGTCACTTCCTCCATCTTTCTTTGAGATACCCCATAGGATAAAATTCTTGTATGAGCCTTTTGAATCGTGTCCATGACACGTCTTCGTCGTCGTTGGTTCAAAGATAGGCTTTCTACCATGCGAGAGCTTGTCCAATCAACTTGAGTTGCACAAGCATCATCCTATCCTCTCTGTTGTAATCATATAGATCAAAGTAAGTATCGAGTTGATAAATCCATGAGTCTAATACCTCAGTGTTGATCGAGCCATCGTAGGAGGGTATGTTTATGCGTGCCTCAGCTCAAAATGGTTGAGTTCTTGCTGCGATATTTTGTTTGACAATATCTTCTTCCTGATTGCACATCTCTGATGGAGACGACTCTCTCTCCTTTGTAGTGACATTCTTTGCTTGGTCATCTTTCGCTATAGGGTTGGTTTGGCTTGACCCTCTCTTTCTACTGGGCTAATATTGCCATCTGGGCAGTAAGGTTGACCAAGGCTATTGGGTTGTTGGCCACCATCCCGTTGGTGTTTCTTCCTCCGGGTGAGTATATCGTGAACTCCAACTCTTGTAGTTTTTGGTTTAATCTTTCATATTTGTGTCTCATGGTCACCATCCACGAGTTCATTGCTATGATATCACTTGATCTATATGGGGTTCAGTTCGATGATCCATCGACTTGATATCATCTTTCGGATGTAACTTTTGGCAGAGAGAACTACTGCTAGAAGCTCAAGCATAAAATCGAAAAAAGATCAACTTCTATTGCTTATACAGCTAAAGTGCTAACTACAAGACTTGAGGCAATAGAATTAAAAGCACATAAGGAGATTAATAGGTGCATAGAATGCAGATTGTCTTTGGACAACACTTGAGTGCTCTTGGCAAATTGCTTGTCGTTGCCGGTTTCAGTCTCCTCCTCTCTCGTTGTTGGAAGCACCTCCTGAGGTTTGGACAACAAGCATCAGGCGTTGGGTGCTTCTCACTGCACCTGGGCAGAGCTTGGTGTAAAGCTTTGTCTGTTATAACTCATGGAAGAAGGCTACGGCTGGAAGGACTGGTTGCACCTTGCAGAGTTCCTCCCTTCTCTCTTCTCTTTTCTCTTCTCCTTTCTTCTTTCTTTTGAGGTTAGAATAGCTAGGGCTGGTTGGGCTCTTGATGGGACTTTGTTTGATTGCCTTTAGATTGGGGTACATCCCTTGTTTTATAGGGTAAGGGATGACCCAAGTCCTTAGAGTTTAAGGACTTTCCTTGTAAAGTGTGCATAACTAGTACTTTCCTTGTAGGGTTGCCACACCCCCTTTACTTGGTGGTTGCTTCTATTGGGGTGTGGGCCTTCCTAATCCGAGTCATATTAGGACTTGGATTGAGTTAAGTGGGCTGCTGAGACTTGGGCTTTGCTTGGCCAACCAGGGATTTGAGTCTTCAAGGTGCCCTTGTATAGGGGTCGGCCAAATTGGTTGAATGGTGTTGAGATCGTCCTGATCAGGAAAAGAAGTTATTTTGTGTTAGGAAGAACCGTTGGAAAGACATAAGCAGGGGGGGTCTTAGAGAAACCTTTTCAATCTCTAGAGAAAATGAGTGAAACGAAAGGCTATTTTAATAAAAATCTGAATTCTTGTTTCCAGATTTTTTTTGGTCAAACATTGGAAAAGAAGGTTTTGTGGTATAATAGTTTCCCATTGAAGTTTCCATGCAATGAAACACATGCTTATCTATATAACTTTTTACTATCTGTTTGTTTTTTCTAGTTTTGTCTCTTTTTTTCATTTATCTTATCAAAAGAACTTAGTTCTTCCCTCTTGTAGCGTCATTTCCTATTGGATCTATTTTTTTGTTTTCTCATTGCCCTCTATGTTCTTGATCCTTTTCGTTATTATAAGACTAAGGTTTGCAGAACTTGGTGAAAAGTTGAATATTTTATTAGCCTTTGGTTGTCTAAGGTTTAGATTTTTCCTTCCCTCCATATGCTTCCCAAACAAGTTAAATGTCAGGTAAAGAATTGGTGTATATTGTCCCTCTTTATGAAGCTTTCTTTATGAAGTTGGTTGTGAAGGATGCTTCTGAAATTACTTGCATGAAGTTCGTATAACCAAATTATAGTGTTCATATGGAATGTAATCTTTGGTTTAGAATCAAACATCACAATGTCATAGAGGAAAGCAGTTAGCAAGGGATACTAATAAAGATTTATGTTGGCACTTCACTGAACAAACAAAGGAGCCTGGGCGAATGTTAGAGATCTATAACAATAGATGAGTCAAAGCTGTGTTTTTTCTCCATTTTTTTTGAAATAGTTGACACTTTATTGGTTGGCTATGTGACTGATGATAAGATATGTTCTATCTGAGCAAAATAATGTCTACATGATATTTGAGCATGTCAGGTCTTTGATGATGATCGTGTTTAGAATGAAGCAGAATCGTTTTTATGATATTTGGCAATGAGGCAGTGAACATCAAATGGAAAAATGAATATCATGCATTTTGGTTAAGTTGCCTTGAAAATCCTTTGGCTAGCCAAAGGATTTTCAAGAGTTTATCTAAGGATAACTCTGCAGACTGGAATGCTTGATTGATTGAACTACATAGAAAAGATCCCTAGTCAATTATTTATGTAATTTTCGTCAGTCCATCTATGTACAGTTTGAGGTGAAATTCTCATACACAGTTCACAGAAGCGGAGTCATTTGATTTATGTATCTCACTAAAGTTTTTGATTATTTTGAGGAACGTTTTGACACTAAGATGATGGCGCATGATATTCACACTAAATGGATGCAATTGGTAACACTTAGAAGAGTTGGGTGGAACTGGAAAAATTAGGGTTAATTGAGGAAATAAGTATGATGATTTAGTTGAATATGTCTATGAAAACTTGACAAAGTTCAAAGGCATGTATAGACCTAGTTATGCTCACATTTTTTCTCGGTTAATATATATTGTGCAATATGTAGCATATTCAAGGGAATCTTCCTTATGTGTGCACAAGTTCCCTTCTTTTTCTTAACTCTGGTTTAATGAATGTTTTATTGTTTTTAATTGCTGACAATGAAAACACAGGGGAGATATTAATGTCGACAGGGATGCTACACTAGTTTCTTGTTGTCACATATATGATGATTTACATCTTCAGAGTGCCAAGTGGTGATCTTCGTGCAAAAGAGCTAATATTTGGGTGATGGAATTCCAATAGAGCACATATTTTCTACAACATTGTTGTCTCACATATTTTGCTTCAAGCTTATTCATTGTCTTTCTTCTATGGAATTAATTGTATATAACTTTTTATGTTTAACAATGCTACATTGCAGCCCGTCTTATGGCTTCACAGTTTTCTCATGTGACAATAACTGCAATGGATTTGTTTGCAGATCTTCGGGATGAGCAGCAGTTCTTTATAGATCACCCAGGTGCTGTTCCCATAAGTACCGCTCAGGTAAATTTGTTGACATGTTAGAAAGCTTAACCATGTTCCTATGTCAATATGCATCTTATTTGTGTTTTTTCAATCAGAATTTCTTACAATAATAAGTGGCTCTCACAATGTTCTAGGGGGAGGAGCTGCGGAAGCAAATAGGTGCTGCTTCGTACATAGAGTGCAGTTCAAAGACTCAGCAAGTGTGTTCCCCTAATTTTTCCTCTTGATCGTTTTTAATCCATTTCCATTTTTCTGATGGATTCCTGCCGCAATGTAAAATGATGTGATGTAGAATGTCAAGGCGGTATTCGATGCGGCCATCAAGGTCGTGCTTCAGCCACCCAAGCAGAAGAAGAAAAAAAAGCAACAGAAAGGTTGCTCCATATTGTGATAATCTAGCATGCAAAAGGTGGTAGCCAGCGATTTATTCGAGCGACTCGTTCAAATTCAGGGAATTTGGTACCAGCACACAACCAACAAATGCAGCAGCATTATCAGTGCGTCAAATGGTTTGTTTCTCCTTTTGACTTTGGTGATCTGCAATTGACCTGGCAAAGCATGTTCCTTCTTCGGATGACTAGTTCACATTAATGTTAGGGACTGTTGTTTGGATTTATTTTCATTGCACTAAGATGGTATACTGAGTTTATTGTATTTCAATTTGTTCACTTAAATGGCTTTTTAAGTTTGCAATAGTTGCTTGCTTTGAGGATTTTTCTTCAAAATCACCAGAATCTGGGTGTCACAACTGGAATGCTTGGCTTGATCCTCAAGTTTTCCCTGGTTCTTTCCTTGTCATTTTGTTCAGGATGATATGGTTTATTTGCTAATTCTACTTTTCTATTGACCTTATAGTTACTACTTGCGCACATGCTTGCTTGATTACCAGAGGCCATTTTATCTTCTGTCATGCTTGCTCATCGCTGCTTGAATTTTTTGTTCTTTTGAACCATAAGCTGTTGAACTCATTTCATTAGACTTTTTCTTGTTAAATGAGCCTCATCTCCCTGATTGTTAATTTTAGATCATAACTTAATTTTAATATATGTTTTCCCCTTCTTTTTGACACCTGAGATGGATGATGATGCTATGGAGACTCTTTGCTTCAAATAAAGTATTAGTCTTTTTTTGACCATTGCGAATAAAGTACACCTGATTTTTGAACTGCAAGTAAATGCCAAAACCTCTGATTTCTTCTTCTTTTTCTTCAACTTCCACCCATGGCTGTAAAACTTTTATTTCACCGTTCACCCCCTTCAACAAATGATCTCTGTATATGCGCCCTCAACTCTCTCTCATCCCAACCAGGTAGTCCTCTCTCTCTCCCCTGTCAACTATTATGCACAGGTGAGGTAGCTTTCCACTTCACTGACCATGATCTGTTCTTTTATTTTTATGTTTTTTGGATGGTGGTGCTTTTGTTGATAATAATGATGATAAAGATGATGCTATTATTCTTGCTATTGTTGATAGAGCTAACGATAATGATAATTAAGATAGTGATGTTAATCATTTATTGTTGTGGTTGGCGTTGTTAATTCTTGTTGTTGTTCTTGATACTATTGCTGTTGGAAGGTATACATACGGACACCATGGATAGATGTAGATTTGACATATTAGAATAAAAATGATGACAAGGGATGATGTACCCTTTAATGTAACCATTTCAATCCAAATAATAAATACTCCAACCAGTTAAAACCGATCGTGTAGGTGTGTGCATGCTGAGGAACTCCACCTCCTACATTGATCGAGTGGTAACGAGCAGACTACCTCAATAATTACATATGCATTCAAACTTCAAATAACTTGAAAAGACGATAAATCATATTTATCAGAATCGAATCAAACATCGATTAGGTCGAATCTAAGTCATTCAATCATTAGTTGATCCCATGGATGTATGTTTAATATTTTTAAAATATAATTATGTCTCATATTCGAAACATAAAAATATATAAAATTTAACAAATAGATAAAAAAAAACATTAGGTCGGAAAGGACGATGACAAGAGAAAAGATATCATATAAAGCCATCAAACAGCTAATTTTTACCATCTTATACAACATCATTAAAACCTGTCCAAGTCAATCTAATCCAAAAAACTAAAAAAAAGAAAACATTTAATGAATAAATAAAAGAACAACGGCTAGAAATACAATAATGCAAGGTTAATAAACACAGAGTGCGACCACTGGCAAACGTAAAGAACATAGACCATTATGCAACTAAAATGCTGTACTTTTGTTCTTGGAATTTGCCATATCAACACAAGCACAAACCAAACAGCATCGCGAGAATTATACATGTTGGAAGAAGGCAAACACTGCAGACGTATACATGTACACACGCGTACCTAAAACTGGTCTGTTCTTTGTTGGACGACTCTGCTATATGTAGGCGATCACAAATCTGGAACACTTGAGCTTACTGTGGACAATGGAAGTGTAGGATTTGCTGGTGAAAGGAAACTTCTCTCTATCAGTTCTCTCACTCAAAACGGAGCTGTTAAGGTTCTCTGCAGCGTAGGCTTGGAAGCCGTGGGGTTCTGAGCAGCCACTGTCATGCGCAGCTGCCGCAAAGGTTGAAGAATCTTGTAAGAAAGCATAGGATCGTTTTGTTTGATAGTGGTAAAGATTACCTGTTCGGACTCTCGCTTCAGCATCTCGTTCTCATTCAGCAGACGTGCGGCTTCTAGCTCTAGCTCGTTCCTGTAGGCCTGTCTCGTAGAAGGCGCTCAAGATTAGAGTCCTTGAACCCGTTTGAGAAGAAGGAGAGGGGATAGCACCTGTTTCCTGGCCCTAGATCGAGCCGCCGACTCTCGATTCTTGATCATCCGCTTCTTCCTTTGCTCGACGCCGCTTTGTCTGTCAACGCTCCGGTTCGGCCGCTTCTCCGGCGACCGCTTCTTCGTTGACTCAGACTGTGCTGCGTTACTGCCACTGGCACTGGCACTGGCGTTGAGATCATAGCCAAAGAACTGCCGGGAGTTGTCAGAGGTGGGACTGAGCGAAGCAGGAGGACTGTGGGTGCTCGGAGAAGAAGCTCGATTTTCTGCTTTGAAGGCATCGGCGATGAAGTCCTGCAGCATGACGGCTCGAAAGGAGGAGATGGTGGTGGCGGGGTGGAAGGCGAGGACGGGAGTTGAAGGCACGTCTTGGTGGAGAGTGCTGAGGCTGATGTCTTTCCATACCTCTTCCATGTTCCTTCCCGGCATCAGGTAGGGGAAGCTTCAAAGCATCTCAAGACCTGGAGGAAGAGGAGATCACTCCATTGTAGGCCCGAGGGAGCAGAATTTGGTACATGAAAGCATCAAATTTGCTGTTGCTTAGGAAGCTTTGCTAATTGATCAGTACTTAGGAGCCTCGTGCTGTTGTTTCCATGGTTGGTGTCATATGGCGTGCACTGCCCTTTCTCCATCTCTCTCTCAACCCATGCATGGATGGATGCATATTCGACGGAGCATGAAGAAAGAAAGGTTAGAAACGGAATAATGACTCTCTATCTCTCCTCCCATACTGGTACATTCTTCTCTATGCTTGCCATGTTGCGTCGTAAGATTCGCATGCTTTTGTCTCCTCCAATCTCTGAAGTCATTTGTGATCATTAGTACGTACCAGTTTGTGCACTTCTCATGTGATTGACACACATGTACTGGATTCTATGTGCTGCAACAGTTGTAACAACAGCAGACTTCACTCACTCTGGGGCTTGGGCAGGGTTGATCTTACTGAATTCCTGTCGCCCAGACCGAGCTCACTAACTCGAAAACCTCAAAATATCTATCTAAAGCTCTGCAGGTCCACAGTGGAGAACACTGCTCTAAAGGATGACCATTTGACTAGCCGCAAAACCAGGGATCGGAAGATGGAGACTGTCTTGGTTCATCACTCGGTCTTCTCTTCCGTCTTCAATGCGTCCAATCCAGCTTCTGAAGTACTCCCACTTCACGTGATGTGGTTTCCCCTCTTTTCTTTTCATGCTCATTGGGCATGTTGTGCTTGTGATCTGGTTCTCGCCTGCTGCGGTCAGAAGAAGAGAAATGGGAGGAGGGAAACGGAAGGCATGCTAAAAATGAACAGGCCTTCGTTCTGTGGGAGGTGGGGAAGGGGAAAGATGCGTATGGAAAGCCACCATTCAAAATCTGCAGTACTTGATTTGGTGCGGTGTTGATGAGAGTAGAGGGACAAGAGAAGGCAGCGCTCAGATGACAGGGAGAAAGATGGCAGATGGGGGGATCGTACGCTGTTTTCTGCTGTGCATGCATGTAGTCACGTACAGGGACGAAGGAAGCACTGTGAGCAGATTGCGTGCATCTGACAGATTAATATCAACGCAATCCATCAAATCTCTCTCTCACACACGCACACACCAAGATTGACAATGGAAAGGAGGACATTGAGACGTCCTTCTTCCATGATGGCCACTGGTGTAACATATGACATGAATAAATAGAAATGGTATCTTTATATTGCATGAGCAGGGAAACTAAAACACTATAGAAAGGTATGCTTTCACTATGACTTATGAATATGTAGATGTTGTGATTGATTCGCTGGATCCTATTTTTAATTTAATTTTATTATTATAAATTAAGGATTAAATTAAGAGGACACTGAAGAAGTAGTTTGAGTATATTTCTCTAATTAATAGAGTTTCTTAGTTTTGAAAAAATAATTGTGTTTTTAGAACGGGTGAATTTCCAAAAAATAATATTTTTCAAACATTTTCCGGGATGTCTCCTTTTTCAAAATTTGGCTCCCTACCTTTTCATAATCTCCATAATATCGTCGACATGACCCAACATATTTTATGGATTGATCGAGCCAATTCAATCTTCAATGTAAAAGATTTACAAAGTATTTTGAACAGGTTTATGACATTTTTTATATCTTCATCAAAACATCAGAGGTCTATGATTAAAATATATTGACTCAAAACACAATAGAAACCAACCTATATACAAAAATAGAATTTCAAATAATTATCCTTATTGGTTTATGAACATGAATAACACAATAGAAACTAACTTATAGTCAGTTTTTTCTAAGAAGCTTATAGTATTTTTAGTACCTCAAAAAAATACCCACAAAAACATTATAAATAAGGCAAATAAATTCAAAACTTAGTATAAATTGTTAGGATCAAGTCAATACTAAGAGAGGGGGTGAATTAGTACTATCATAAAACTTTATGTCGATTCAAAAATCTCATTCGATAAAAGTCGATATCGGAAATGAGCTTGACTTAGAGTGCACGTTTGTAAGCATAGTGAAAGTAGCAAGTAAAGCAATTTGCAATGAAAATAAAGAGCTTAAAGTAAATGCAAATCGAGTTTTATAGTGGTTCGGTCGTCGTGACCTACATCCACTTTCGATTCCTCTTCATTCGAGGCCACCGACTTCCACTACGGGTCTTCCTTCAATGGACGAAGACTAACTACCCTATTATAACTCTTTCTCCTTTTCACGGGTTTAGGAGACAACCCTTACAAGCCTCATACCTCTCTTGAATGATCTAAAGGGAGGAGATACTTAGCAATTTTATAACTTAGAATAACAATCCCTTTCTGCTTTAATTCATGCTATACTAAGCAAGAATAACTGGGGTATTTATAGACCCCAAATGACTTCAAAATATTAGAAACTAATCGACACCAAGAGGGGAGGTGGGGGGGGAGGGGGTGAATTAGTGCAGCGGTAAAATCACAGGTTCAAATCATTTCATTTCAATTAAAACTGATTCCGACGAAAATCGTCTCGTAAAGATCTTAACTTAAAACACGTTCGTAAATGTATTGAAAGCAATAAACAAGTAAAGTGGTTTGCAGTTAAAGTAAATTGCTCAAGATAAAATGCAAACCAGATTTTTATAGTGGTTCGGTCGTCATGACCTACATCCACTCCACCGATTCCTCTTCTGTCAAGGCCACCGGCATCCACTATCAGTCTTCCTTCAATAGGCGGAGACCAACCATCTTTTACAGCTCTTTCTTCTTTTACTAGGTTTAGGAGATAGCCCTTACACTCCTAGCTACTCCTCTCTTAAACTATTCTAACACTTAAAACTTTGAGAGGAGTTCACACAAGATTGCAACAGTGTTTCTTTCTTTCTTTACTCTCAATTTTTGTGTTTCTTAACCAGGGATGAGAGGGGTATTTATAGGCCTCAAGTTGATTCAAACTTGGAGCCTATAAATATCCCATCTCGGGTTTCCTGGGTATAGGCCGTACCACCGCCTGTGCTGGGCAGTACCACCGCTAGTGTCAGTCTGGCACTAACACTGCACTGGGCGGTACCATCGCTTGACAAGGGTAGTGCCACCACCTGACAAGGGTAGTGCCACCGCTTGGCACCCTGCCATTAGGTAGTACCACTGTCCAGAATTCCTAGGGTGTTGTTGTTGGGAAATCATGGGGGCGACATCACATGCGCAGTGGAAGAACAAGAAAACAAAATCCCCGATTCCCAAAAAGATGTTCGTCGTCGTGCGAAGATTGGTACGCAAAAATCCGCGAAACATGAAACTGCGTATAAAGTAGATTGTGTTACCTAGGGAGATCGTATATCCCTGTTACCTTGCAGATCCTTAGGAGAGGGTGAAGGAGGTCAAGCGTCCTCCTCTCTAGCGGTGATCCACACAGCAGGGTTGCGACGACGCTCCTCAAAACTCCAGGCCTGCTCTGAGGTGGAGAGGGAGAGGAGAATAGGAAAGACAAGCAAAGACTCTAGCCTATGAGGCTCTGAATCCCTCCTATTTATAGAGGTCCCCTGTCAAACCCTAATGGGTCCTCCCCTAGTGGGTATTGGATCTGCATCCAATAAGACAAGGGCTCCGTTGGATATCTCATATCCGAACCTCTACTCATCGCAATGCCTACCATATGTGTGTGACCCTCTAGGCCCAATATCGAGCTGGCCGTGAGTCATACCTGTCAGAACTCCTTCTAACTTAGTGAATTATTATCTCTGTAATAATTCACTTGACTCATCGACTACGGAAGTACTAGGCCACTACGCCGTAGTCCCCAAACGATACAGGGGAATCTAATCCATTGGACCTGTCTGTCCTCAGTTACCGTGTACCTATAGTCCCTCATCCATCTAATATCCCATAGACCGTATATCGAGCATGGTGTTGTCAGACCCATACGGTTTCTACTCGAGTCTCGCTCTAATCGGATTCTCTCGGAGAACTCTTTCTCTCTCAACCCGAATGACTCTGGCCAGGGATTTGTCTAAGTAAGAACACATGGGATATTCCTCTCATGACACCGAGAGTGGATGATCCTCTATCGACACTCAATAGCCCTCGTAAGGTCGACTACCACTCCCAATGACCAGTTGTACTAGATCTGGGACAGCCAAACCTATAAGTCTGGTATCAAAGAGTGGAGCACTCATACAGGACATCCTTGGTGTCTCAAGTCTAAGGACCAGATATACCACTAGGACTACGGAATCGCTGTCTGACAATAAGGCATCATCAACCATCTAGCATTCCGTAAGCGGATCAATCAGTGAACTCATTCTCCAATGAGCACCTGTACTGTATCCCTAGTGTCCCTACACGAGCAGCTATGAGACCAGCTGCATCCATCATATGGATGGGTATACAGCGCACCAGTCTATCCGGTTATGCACATCACAATATATGTATGCATTTATGCAATAGTTATAAAGTGATATACGCCAAAATATAATAAGCAAAAAGATTCTGTATCAAGTCACACGTGCCATCACTCACGTGATTGGTTTGCTGGGCACCTATGACTAGCAATCTCCCACTTGACCTAAAGCCAATCACCTATGTGTCTGATCCCCATCAGACCCCTGTGACGCTCAAAGACAATATGAGACAACGGCTTTGTCAATGGATCTACAATGTTATCTTCGGATGGAACTCTTTCCACTACGACATCTCCTCGGGCTATGATCTCTCTGATAAGCTGGAACCTCCTCAGAACACTTCTGATGAGACCCGGGTTCCCTTATTTGAGTAATCGCCCGTTATCGTAATATAAGGAGATCGGCTCCTCGCTACCCGGCACGACTCCCAAATCTGTGATGAACTTCTTCACCTAGACTCCCTCCTTTGCTACATCTAATGCAGCAATGTACTCCGACTCTGTGGTCGAGTCAGCAGTGGTATCTTGCTTGGAACTCTTCCAGCACACTGCTCCTCCATTCAAGGTGTACACATACCCTGAAATCGACTTGCTATCATCGACATCAGACTGAAAACTTGAGTCAGTGTAGCCTTCAATCTTAAGGCTATTACCTCCATATATTAGTAAAAGATCCTTAGTCCTTCTCAAGTACTTAAGGATACACTTTACTGCTTTCCAGTGCTCCAAGCCTGGATCCGCCTGATACCTGCTCGTGACACTCAGAGCATGCGCTATATCAGGCCTAGTACATAGCATGGCATACATGATAGACCCTATTGCTGAGGCATAAGATATCATATTCATGTTTGCCCTTTCTTCTGGAGTCTTTGGGGACATACTCGTAGAAAGCGATATCCCATGTCTCATCGGTATGAGACCTCTCTTGGAATTTTTCATGCCAAACCTTTTGACAATGGTTTCTATGTACCTGGACTGGGACAAGCCAAGCATCCTTTTGGATCTATCTCTATAGATTCTAATCCCCAAGATATAGGATGCTTCCCCTAAGTCCTTCATAGAGAAGTGTCTAGATAACCAAGCCTTTACTGTGGATAGCATTCCTACGTCATTCCCAATGATGAGGATATCATCCACATATAACACCAAAAAGGTGATAGCGCTCCCACTTACCTTTCTGTATACACAAGGCTCATCTTCGTTCTTAACGAAGTCATAAGATCTGATTGCCTCATCAAATCTTATGTTCCAACTTCGGGAAGCTTGTTTTAGTCCATAAATGGATCTAAGCAACCTACACACCTTATCTGGGCAGTTCTTGGACACAAATCCCTCAGGTTGCATCATATACACCTCCTCCTCGAGGTTCCCGTTGAGGAATGCAATTTTCACATCCATCTGCCAGATCTCATAATCATAGTGTGCTGCAATAGCCAATAGAATTCTGATGGATTTTAGCATTGCTACGGGTGAGAAGGTTTCGTCGTAGTCAACACCTTGCCTTTGACGATACCCCTTAGCCACTAGCCTTGCTTTATAGGTCTCTACCTTTCCATCTACTCCGATCTTTTTCTTAAAGATCCACTTGCAACCGATGGGTATAATACCTTCGGGCGCATCAATTAGGTTCCAAACCTTATTGGAGTACATAGAATCCATCTCAGAATTCATGGCTTCTTGCCACTTCCCGGAGTCTATACTCATAATAGCCTCCTCGTAGATTTGAGGATCAATATCCTCAACATCCTCTCCTCTAATATATCCCACATATCTCTCAGGAGGATGTGATATCAGACCTGCGTAAAGTTGAAACTTGTGTATTAGGTACCTGAACAGACTTGGGCTGTAGAGTGGTGCTTGAGCTTGGTTCTCCAACCTCGCTCAACTCTATCATTCTCCCACTATCTCCGCCAAGAATGTGTTCCTTCTCAAGGAACACTACTCTCTTAGCTACAAAGACCTTTTGGTCCTCGAGATGATAGAAATAATACCCATAAGTTTCCTTGGGGTATCCCATAAATTTGCGTCGCTCTGTCTTTGATTCTAACTTGTAGGGGTTATGTCTTTTAACGTGGGCAGGGCAGTCCCAAATCTTAACAACCTTAAGATCAGGCTTCTTCCCTTTCTATATCTCATATGGTGTAGACACTACCGACTTAGTTGGAACTCTGTTCAGAAGGTAAGCTACGGTTTCTAGGGCATATCCCTAGAATAAGATGGGTAGGTCAGCGAAACTCATCATGGACCGTACCATATCTAATAACGTACGATTTCTCCTTCCAGAGACACCATTGAGCTGAGGTGTATAAGGAGGTGTCCATTGGGATAATATCCCATGGTCCCTGAGGAACTGAGTAAACTCTGTACTTAAGTACTCACCTCCTCGATCTAATCGAAGAGTTTTGATACTCTTTCCAGTTTGGTTCTCCACCTCATTCCTATACTCTGAATTTCTCAACGGCCTCGGACTTGTACTTCATTAAGTACACATATCCATACCTTGAGAAATCATTAGTAAATGTAATGAAGTAGGAGTAACCTCCAATAGCATGAGTTGACATGGGTCCACATACATCACTATGTATGAGTTCCAACAACTCAGTGGCTCTCTCTCCAATTCTACTAAATGGAGAGTTGGTCCGTTTTCCATGAAGGTAAGGCTCGCAAGTTGCATATGACACGTAGTCGAATGGATCTAGATATCCATTATTTAGCAACTTTTGAATCATTCTTTCATGGATGTGACCTAGCCTACAATGCCATAGGTATGCACTGTTCACTTCATCTCGTTTCCTCTTAGACACTTACATTCATGATATGTGGAGTAGTGTTTTGCATAAACAAACCTTTATGCAATATTCCTCTCGTTAATCTCCCCTTAGCTTTGCTAGAATTTACAATAAATTGTAGATGTGATAAGCAATATTGGTATCCAATACCAATGCACTATCACAAAAATCTAACAATTGGAGATTGATCATGAATGTACCTGAAGCTTCACCAAGCTTCTTGTTTCGCCCTTTCTGCAAGGTACTCTTTGCAGTTCCTCTTCCAGTACCCATCTTTACCATAGTGGAAGCACTGGCCTTTGTCCTTTACTGGGTCTTTCTTAGGAACTTTTGTTTTACCTGGTTTGCCCTTGCCCTTTCCCTTCTTAAGGGACCTTTCTGCTTTCCTTTTCTTTTTTTTTGGTCTCACCAGTGTAGAGAACTGGCTTCTCATTCTTAATAGTACTCTCTGCCTCCCTCAACATATTGAGGAGCTTTGGGAGAGTCACCTCAAGCTTGTTCATATTAAAATTCATTATGAACTGTGAAAAGGAATCTGGTAGGGACTGAAGCACAATATCCACACACAAGTTATCCTCTATGACCATTCCTAGACCTGTGAGTTTCTCTATCCACTCAATCATCTTTAGGACATGGTTCTGAACCGGTGTCCCCTCAGTCATCCTAGCGCGGAAAAGGCTCTTAGATATCTCATATCGCTGAGTCCTTCCCTGTTCCTCAAATAATTTGTGGACAAGTAGGAGAATGGATCTGGCATCCATCTTTTCATGTTGTCTCTATAACTCAGGAGTCATAGAGCCCAACATATAGCACTGAGCAAGAGTGGAGTCATCAATGTACTTCACGTAGCGAGCGATCTCATCCTCGTTTGCCCCTTCTTCAGGCGTAGGTATCACTGTATCAAGGACGTACATGATTTTCTCCGCTGTGAGAACAATTCTCAAGTTACGGAGCCAATCCGTATAATTTGGACCAGTGAGGCGGTTGACATCAAGTATGTCACGTAAGGGATTTGAAACCGACATTTTCTGAAAATAAAGATGCAGCAGAAATGAATAACATGCAGATTTTGCAAGAAATAAATTACTAAGATATGGACTTCTATCTTAATATGCTCCCACTATTTTACTAACGAGTCACGCGACACCCTCAACATGTGAAACGGAAGTCTCCGACAGACTTCTAGTGGGGATCAGGATCCAATCAGCGTCTTAGTGTAACCTCGAGGGACTCGACCAATCACACTAAGCCTAAAAGGTAGGCAACTCTTACCAATCACAACTCCTTGTGATTCCCGTCCTGTTCGGCCTCCGAATCACCATGGCCTCGAGGGACTCGACCAACCATGATGCTCGGTTAAGTCAACACCTTCGTTACAAGATGAGTCTGATTTGATGATATACCCTAGAGGGACTCGACCAAGTATACCATGCCCTTAGGTCACCGGTGACATCTCTATGTCGTAAGCAAGATATCGAATGGCGATATAGGTGAGTCTCGAGGGACTCGACCAACTCAACCTACACCGGGAATCGGTTCTTACTCATAACGATGGAAGGCCACGTGGGTCAATCTAATTGCCTCACGTTTACCGACTTAATATTATCGAGAGATGTTTCTATGATTTGGTCTCCTAATATGACATGTCACACATATACATATTTAATATATATCTACATCGCATGCAAATATATATACATATCTAGTATGTGTATAAGCAATCACACCAGATGATCATGGACCACAACCCAATGTGATTAGGCCCGAGCCAGTAGGCTTAATCACTCACATCAAGATCTATGTGTGCAACGGTGCATCTCCATGCCCTATGATCGTCCATCTCGTCCTCATCGGTTCCGTCGACATCTTGATGCATCTTCATGCATCGCGATCGTCCGTCTCGTGGGTCCCGCTATCGCATCCACGCTCCCGCTGCGCCTCCTCATGTGATTACAACTTAATCATAGGCACGCAGGCCCGACAATAAACGAGAAATATAATGGAGGCTCGCAGACCTCAATAATAATAGTCACAAGTACACACATCACCACACGGTCCATGATCATCCGTCCACATATCATACATCACATGTATAAATAATCATCATCATGTAGGACTACTAGATAATAATAAAAATAATAATCAACTAAACCTTTTAATTAATTAATATTTTCTGAAATCAGGGACATGTAGGGAATTTCTTAATTGATAGGGGTATTTTCATAATTTGGACAAAAGACAGAAACTAGAATTTCTCAAATTCCGAGGGGCAAAATTACCTTTTTCCCAAAAAACCCTAACTTTCCACCTTTCGCTGCTGCCGCCGCCGCCACCCTGCCGGCGACGGCCTGTGCGGCGGGGCGAGGGCACTGCCCTCGCCTGCAGGCGGTTCGCCCGCTGGCGACGCTGCCGCTGCGTGTGGGCGCCCCCTTCGGGCGCCCCTGCCTCCGCAGGCGGTGCTGTCCCGCCGGGCGGCCGCCCCTGTGGGGGGGGGGGGGGGGGGGGGGGGGGGTTTTCGCCCGCAGGAGCAGCGGCGGCAGGCGTCACTGCCCTGCGGCGGCAGGCGCCGCTTCCTTGCGGCGGCAAGCGCCGCTTCCTTGCGGCGACAGGCGCCGCTTCCCTGCGGCGCCTTTGCCCGTGGGCTGCCAGCCCCGTCGGCAGCAAGCCTGCTGCAAGCAGGTCGCCGGCCGGCTACTGCAGACGCAGCCCCTGTGCTGCCTGCCTTCGGTTGCGCTTCACGCATGCAGATCGAGGGCAGTAACTGTTGCTGCCCTTTCTCGCTTTTGCGTCAATGATTTTGACGTCAAAATTCTTCCTAAACACAACACACGCAGTTCAAAACCAATCATTCACACGAACAACCTGGCTTTGATACCACTGTTGGGAAATCATGGGGGCGACATCACATGCGCAGCGGAAGAACAAGAAAACAAAATCCCCGATTCCCAAAAAGATGTTCGTCGTCGTGCGAAGATTGGTACGTAAAAATCCGCGAAACATGAAACTGCGTATAAAGTAGATTGTGTTACCTAGGGAGATCGTATATCCCTGTTACCTTGCAGATCCTTAGGAGAGGGTGAAGGAGGTCAAGCGTCCTCCTCTACACAGCAGGGTTGCGACGACGCTCCTCAAAACTCCAGGCCTGCTCTGAGGTGGAGAGGGAGAGGAGAATAGGAAAGGCAAGCAAAGACTCTAAGCCTATGAGGCTCTGAATCCCTCCTAATTATAGAGGTCCCCTGTCAAATCCTAATGGGTCCTCCCCTAGTGGGTATTGGATCTGCATCCAATAAGACAAGGGCTTCGTTGGATATCTCATATCCGAACCTCTACTCATCGCAATGCCTACCATATGTGTGTGACCCTCTAGGCCCAATATCGAGCTGGCCGTGAGTCATACCTATCAGAACTCCTTCTAACTCAGTGAATTATTATCTCTGTAATAATTCACTTGACTCATCGACTACGGAAGTACTAGGCCACTACGTCGTAGTCCCCAGACGATACAGGGGAATCCAATCCATTGGACCTATCTGTCCTCAGTTACCGTGTACCTATAGTCCCTCATCCATCTAATATCCCAGAGACCGTATATCGAGCATGGTGTTGTCAGACCCATACGGTTTCTACTCGAGTCTCGCTCTAATCGGATTCTCCCGGAGAACTCTTTCTCTCTCAACCCGAATGACCCTGGCCAGGGATTTGTCTGAGCAAGAACACATGGGATATTCCTCTCATGACGCCGAGAGTGGATGATCCTCTATCGACACTCAATAGCCCTCGTAAGGTCGACTACCACTCCCAATGACCAGCTGTACTAGATCTAGGATAGCCAAACCTATAAGTCTGGTATCAAAGAGTGGAGTACTCATACAGGACATCCTTGGTGTCCTCAAGTCTAAGGACCAGATACACCACTAGGACTACAGAATCGCTGTCTGACAATAAGGCATCATCAACCATCCAGCATTCCGTAAGCGGATCAATCAGTGAACTCATTCTCCAATAAGCACCTGTACTGTATCCCTAGTGTCCCTACACGAGCAACTATGAGACCAGCTGCATCCATCATATGGATGGGTATACAGCACACCAGTCTATCCGGTTATCACGATGTCCCTCTCGAGTAACCTATGACCGGGATCATTTAGGATATGTGTTTAAAGGTGAATCGATCTTATTATCGTGATCTCATCATGATCTGATTCCCATTGCACAAATCCAAGGACATCACAATATATGTATGTATTTATGCAATATTTATAAAGTGATATACGCCAAAATATAATAAGCAAAAAGATTCTGTATCAAGTCACACGTGCCATCACTCACGTGATTGGCTTGCTGGGCACCTATGACTAGTAGTTGTTTCCCAAGCGATGCCACCGCCAGCTAGGCTTTCAGCATCCTGGTTGGGCCTTGAATCCGGCCCAAACCAACCTAACTTTGGGCCCAGTTGGCCTTTAACAGAGTTGATGGGATTACCTCTCAATCCCAACTCCAATTATGTGCTAACTATAAAATTTAAAGCATACAATAAGCTAAATAAGTCTGGTTTCTTCTAGCGAGCTTTCAGCGAACTTCCGGCAAACTTTCGACCATCTCTCAGAAATGTTCCAGCGGACTCCCAGCAAGCTCCTGGACTTCACGACGATCTTCTTGGTGACTTCCAATAAGCCTCTTTGGCAAGCTCCTGGACTTCTCAGTTAGTTCCGATAGAACTTTCGACGAACGTTTGGACTTCCGATGAACTCTCAAACTCCCAACAAAATCGCGTTCTTGACTCCGAGACTTCATTTTACTTTATGCCTTGCTATCGTAGTTAATCCTGCACATATAAAACACACTTCGATCTAGACAATTATTACTAAGCATGAATCATGTTGTTCGGCATGTCATTGGTCTATCGACGCTTCAATCGATTCTTCGGCATATCGTCCTTTTTTACGGCCTATTGCCCAATCGGCCAGTTGACCTCCATAACTCTGATATCCTTGGCACAATATCCGCTCTTCTTGGCTCGATTCCCGAATCCATGGCCCGAAGCCATTTGTCGATACTTCGACTAATCCTCCGGCTCGACGTCCAATCTTCTGACATTGTTTTTCTCTAGCCCAATATGATTCTTCCTGCTTTAATTGTCTCTCCCTGATAAAAGCATCCTGCGTCACTCGAAATGCAGATCAAATCATAAACACTTATCAATTGGTTTCATCAACAAAATATGAGATTCAACACAAAAATAGAGCAAAAAAATGTCTCATTCTAGGTTTCCCGGGTCTTGGTGGTACCACCACCTACAACACTAACACAAGGCGGTACTATCACCTACAGCACAGACACTAGGTGGTACCACTACCCAATCTAACGGTACCACCACTTGACACAATTTGAGAGACTATGGTTGGGCGGTATCACTGCCTGACATAGTTTGTGAGACTATGTCTGGGTGGTACTATCGCTCGACACTGGACAATACTACTACCTAACATAGTCTCAGATATTGTGTCTTGGAGACTGAGCCTTTAACGGTGTCGTTGCCTAACCCAACTTCTGGCAAGTTGTTTTATCCTTTTTTTAAGTTCATTTTTATTCTTTAATTATTATTTTATAAACTTTTTAAATTTTATAGTGAGAAATTCAAAGTCATCATCATCACTTGAGTTATCACTCTAAGTGGTATTCTATTATTCGAAGTGCTAAATCATTTCTATTCTTTGGAAGGTAATTCTCATGTTCATCAGATTTAATATAAATCATTTCATAGGTCATTAAAGACCCGATGAGTTCTTCAAGTGGAAATTTTTTTAAGTCTTTTGTCTCTTATATTAACATCACTTTCAAATCTTAACTTTTTAGAAGAGATCTTAATATTTTATTAACAAATTCAAAATTAGAAAAATATTTACCAAGTACTTTCAAACTATTAATGACATCCGTAAAACAGGTATATATGTCAATGATAATTTCACTTTACTTCATTCGAAACAATTCAAAATCATGCATCAAAAGATTAATTTTTGAATCTTTAACTCTACTAATGCCTTCGTGTTTCATTTCAAGAGTGTTCCAAATGTTATAAGCCATTTCGCAAATAGAAACTCGATTGAATTCATTTTTATTCAAAGTACAAAACAAAGCATTCATAACTTTGACATTAAAAAAGAAAGTCTTCTTCTCCAAATCATTCCATTCGTTCATTAGAAGAGAAAACTTTTGAAAACCATTTTCAATGATATTCCATAAATTGAAATATAAAGAAAGTAAGAAAACTCTCATTCGAGTTTTCTAATACGTGTAGTCCTTCCCATTGAATATAGAAGGACGAATGATAGAGTAACCCTCTTGAAAGTCAAAAAAAGCCATATCTCTTGGGTGTTAATCCAAATAGAGAGAAACATAGCTCTTATACTAATTGTTATGATCAAGTTGACACTAAGAGGGTGGGTAAATTAGTGCTAATGTAAAACTTTATGTCGATTCAAAAATCTCGTTTGATAAAAGCTGATATCATAAATGAGATTGACTTAGAGTGCACGTTCATAAGCGTAGTGAAAGTAGTAAGTAAAGTAGTTTGTAATGAAAGTAAAGAGCTTATAGTAAATGTAAACCAAGTTTTATAGTGGTTCGGTCATCGTGACCTACATCCACTCCCGATTACTCTTCACTCGAGGCCATCGGCTTCCACTACTGGTCTTCCTTTAATGGGCAAAGACCAACTACTTTCTTACAACTCCTTTTCCTTTTCACGGGTTTAGGAGACAACCCTTATAAGCCTCACACCTCTCTTGAATGATCTTAAAACTTAAAAGGGAGGAGGAGGACACTTAGCAATTTTACAACCCAGAATAACAACCCCTTTCTACTCTAATTCGTGCTATGCCAAGCAGAAACAATTGGGGTATTTATAGACCTCAAATGACTTCAAAAATGGAGCCAAAATAGGTCTCGTCCCGAGTTTCCCGGGTCCTGACAGTACCACCACCTACAACATTAACACTAGGCGATACCATCGCCTAATCTGGTGGTATCACCACCTAGTCTGGCGGTACCACTGCCTGATACAGTTTGGTACTACCCAGACTGGCGGTACCATCGCTTGACATTAGGCGGTACCATCGCCCAGTTTGGTGGTACTATCGCGTGATACAGTCTCGGAGACTATGCCTTGGAGACTGAGCCTCTGGTGGTGCCACCGCCTGGACTAGCAGTGCCACCGTTTGACCTAATTTTTGGGTCACTGAATGAGCCTTTCTCTTAGCTCAAAATAGCCCCAATTCAGGCCAGTTGACTCCTAATTGAGTTAGCATGGTCACACCTGAAACTAACTTAATTAGCCCTCTAAACTACTTTAATCTAGACAAATTATTACAACTAAGAATACTAAGTTGTCTGGCATGTCATTGGTTCATCTGGCACTTCGTCCGAACCTTTGGTGTATCATCCTCTCTTTCGGCGTATTGCCCAATCGGCATGTTGACCTCCGCAACACTCGATCTCGTTGTCGCAATGTTTGATTCTTCTGGCCTAATGCCCGAATTTATGACACGAAGTCTTCTGTTGACACATTGACATTCTTCCAGTCCAATGTCCAATCTTCTGATATGTTCAATTCTGGCCCAACTTTTGATTCTACTGCTTTAATCGATTTATCTTTCCTGATTGAAACTAGTCCTACGTCACCTAAATGCACATTAGATCATAACTTTATCAATTGATTTCATCATCAAAATCTGAGATTCAACATAAATCAACTTATATATATAATTTTAAATAATTATTTTTATTAGTTATAAAAAGAACAATCAAATATGGGGAGTTATGTGTTAGTTAATGTTTTTTAATAGAGTTATAATGTTTTTGACATACCCACCGAAACACTATAAACCTAATTCAAAAACACTTTAATTGAAGCAAGTGAACTAAATACCCCATAAAATTTAATTTATATAAAAATAATTTTGAATATATATCATTATTGATTTAAGAACAAGAACGAAAAAATAAGGAGACTTTTATATCATTTATAATATTTTTAAATAGATTTATAGTATATTTCAAAATACTATAAGCCTATTCAAAAATTAAGAATTAGATTGGTCTAAAATCAATGGACCAATTTGGTTTTTAGGAGTATTTCAAGGAATATGAAAAAATAGGGACACGTCTTACGAAATATGACAAAGGGCACTTATAAAATACACCTGGTTTTTCTATGAGAATTAGTCGTGTTTAGAAATACACATGTTTGCGTAGTTACATAAAAGTATAGATCAGATTATACTATAAGGAGTATGCATTGAGATTGAGCATCTTAAATGTGGAATTACTATGGTAGGGAACATCATTACTATGGTAGGGAACATCATGGTATTTAGGTTGATTGAATCACACCTTAGAAAAAAAGTTTACGGAGTGATGTGATTTCTCACTGGCTTGACGTTGAGAGGCTAGTAGGTCTGAACTCGACATATTAAGTTTATGAGAGACAACATTTTCGAAAATTTCTTTTGGGTGATTTGATAATTAAAACAGAATCAGTGAATCTAATTAGTCATAACTTAAGAATTATGTCGTTAAGGTATATGCATTCATTATCTATTATAACATCATATTTTATAGTTAAAAATAATAGGGTAATTTTTTTTAAAAAATTATTTTCATTTTTTACAATATGGTGCCTCCCATTTTTGTTTAACATCTCTTTTTTTTTTTTTTTCATTTTCTAAATACCCTTTCCCCTTTTCCTATCCTTATCATCATCACCTTCACCCTATCTCAAGGCGACATCATCCGCCCTTTGCTACTTTCACCTATTGTCTCTACTCATCAGCTCCACCCTCTGCACATAGCATCCTTCTCCTTCCTCTGGTAGATTATATGAACTTATATAATTAAGTAAAATATATTATAGATTTAATTGAATTTTGATTACGGTTATCGATAAATAAAAAGAAAGTTTAATCATAGCAAGATTCCTTAAGAGATGACTTTGATGGGAGACTCTTTTAATTATTATCATAGATTCTTTATTCTCATCTATAAAAGAATAGAATATCATATGGATGAAATCATAGAGATTATAGATTTATTCTCAATATTCATTTGTCCCTAATTTATCGTCCATAATGGTTCTGTAAAGGATAGGAAGAGAAGAGAGGATAAGTGTAGTTCTCATTATAGATCGACATCGCTGAAGGTTTCAGATTCGATGATGGTGCACTTGTAGATTAGATAAGAACTTTTTGAATGATATCGAAAGATATATGTTGTAAATTTGATATATTGTTATTTGATTTAGTTTCTGACATCAAAGTTATTCGCATAATAGTAGCATAATTATGGGTCTAATAATTAGTATTGGAGACATGTTTTTAAAATCAAATACTTTAGATCTATTTATTCGCACCCATTAGTTGTGAAATGGTGTTATTCGACTTTGATTTATGATGCTTGAACGATCGATCTGTATTATCAATTTACTTTTCTACCTAATTCGTCCTGCCACCTGTTTGCGGAGTGATGTCGGGTTCCTCATGTTTGATCGATGGACTACCATTGATAGCTTGTTGTTGGCAACAATATTATTGAGGGCGATGGCTTGTCATAGTCGTCAGCCCAATCATAAGCAGCGTCTGTATATAGGTGCTACTATACACAATGAAAATGCCATGGCATACAACAATTGATGGTAGTTATATGTATACCTGCTTGTGTGCAGTAGCTTTATAGTGATCGACTTGCCTTGGTTGTAGGGGAGTGCAGCAGTGCTACTGCTTGTGGTGGTTACAACAATGCCACTACGACAACATTTGTTGGCTTCAACTAATATTAATTGGATGTTGAAACAATCACGATCGGGTGGATGCACGGGCATAGTCGTGTGTCACAGCGATCGCGAGGTTCATCGATTGGCACATGTCCACAATCGCTCATGGGCACGAAGACATGACATAACACAATGACCAATGAGGTCGTCGGTTGACAAATGAAGGATAGCCACCACCTAAAGTGGCAGCCATAGGCAACACACAGGTGATTGCCATACTCTACAACGACCGCATGCCTCATGCAACGATCATGGAAAAGGAAGAAAAAAATTAGGGTTTTATTTTAAAATTATAGTTTTACCCTTATAAATATTTTAATTCTAATTATATCCTTTTAATAGTTCTAATCTTCATAAACAATACATTTTCATTATATATCTTATGAAAAGTTATAATTTTACCCCTCAAAAAATAAATAAAATTAACTTATGTCCTTAATTATAAAATTGACTAATATAATTTATTTTAATTAAATATTTTGATTGGACTTGATCATGACTATATTTTAACTACTTGATTGGATTTAGATTTGATTAATCAAGTTTTGATCGAATTTAGAAAAGTTAAATTTTGATCAATTTTGACTTTGATTTACTTTAATTTTTCATTGACTTAATTAGGTTGATGTTTTAGCCCAATTTTAGACCTTTCCAATTCAATAGGGTTGACTAGTCTAATTTAGGATTCATACCAAATTTAAAATATAAAGTATATATTTTTTTTTATAGTTTTCTCATATGACATATTGATAAATTTTTTCATATGATAATTAAACTCTAATTATTATTTTTTGATATTTATTTAGTTATTCACATGTATATCTTTTGAGATTGTAAAATAACATATATTTTTCATATATAGACATGATTTATATTTTAACTTAATTATAACTGTCATGTAAGTTTTTAATTTATGTTTATTAATGTTCAATAATTTTTATGATTATTATTTTATTATTTAATCTAATTCGGTATAAATTAGATTAAAGGATACATAGTGAATATTATTTGTGACTTACATCCCTAAGTATTATCTAATTGGCAACTATCAAAGTGGATTAGGATGGTAAACTTATGGGATATAAATTATTATAAATAATTTATCATTTATAAAATATTTTAAATTATATTTATATTATTATATTGGTCTTATAGTTTAGACCAATAACTTCGAAAATTATATTAAAGAATTGATTCTAAATGATATTAAGAAAATAATATTCATAGTACATATAATTAGGAGATTTAGGTAATCCCGCGTATCTACTTCGAATAATTATATGATGGGGTAGGATAATATTATTTTTCATATCCTTTTAGTTTAGGATTATATGATCAAAAATAATAATATTATTTTACTATTCCACAAGGATGATACGAGTCCTTTATAAATAATTTTGAGTGAAAATTGGATATATCTATATTTCACTAGTGAAATATGAATAATATCAATAGTTCATCATATTTTGAGAAACTCAAAATATTAATATTATTTTATATTTTATAATAATATTTATTTTCATACACTCTTTTGCTTCTAGTATCATTATACTCTCTAATTTAAATTATTTAGAATAATTAAAGTATATATAATTCATACTGAGTGTATTAGATCTTGACTTGGCATTACTTGTTGAAGACTTATATACTTAACATATGAATGTAATTTAGAATAAATTAATAAAATGAATACTTGAGAAAAATCTAATAGACTAAGTTTAATGTTTATGAGAATGATAATTACAAATAACATAAAGATTTTGTTTATCACATATAATTAGTGTATAGAGATATTTAAGGGCTATAAAAGATATTTAAATATATTGATAAGTCATTAGCTAACACATTTATAAATGAATTAACTATGGCTCAATATGATGATAATTGAGGGATTTAGGATCATAGCTTTAATATGATTGATAAGATTATAAAATTTAAAGCATCAGACATAAATATAAATGTATATTTTCTTTTTCAGTTCATTCTTAATTCTCTTTTTCGTCTATGCAAGGTTCACTATAATAAAATATGAATAAGTGAGACTTGAATGAGCTAACTAGTATGTATATTTAAGAAGAATTAAAATTAAGATAGGAAAGATCTCATAATATTTTGACTTATTTAAGAGGCTAATAATAAGAAAAGAAGGTTGAAACATCACTCTTCAAATAAATTTGTCGAGCCTAGAGATGCTAAGCAAACTAATGAAAAGAAACCCTTATAGTAAATTACTTTTTTTATGACAAAAAGGACATGCAAAAAGGGACTAGATTAAACATAAGACTTGGCTCGAAAAGAAAAGTATAAACTCAATTCTTATATGTTTTGAATCAAATATTATAAAGGTTCCTTCTAATACTTGATAGATTGATTTTGATACTTTAACTCATGTGACCAATAACATGCAAAGATTTTTTCAACTCGGTTAAGGGGAATCATCTTGAAGCAAAAGTGATAACAATGAGAACTTATCGCCTATGCCAATAGATGGATCATTTGATGGATTTTGTTGATGTTTTTACTATTTCTAGAAATTTAGTTTCTCTATATAGAATTAATAAGTTAGTATATTATATTTCTTTTAGTAATGGTAAACTTAGTTTGTAAAGATATTTGTGACCCTATAATCAAATATTGGATTCAAACATGATTTCAATAATAAAAAAATTTCTATATTATGACACATACATTTGGGGTATATCTTCAATATAAAAGTTAAAAAAAATTAATGAAAGATAATATTTTAAAAGATTTGGACTTTACTGATTTTGATGTTTGTATATATTGCATAAAAGGAGAGTAGACTAAACATATAAAGAAAAATACTATGAGAAGTAAAGAACTTTTTGAGATTATTTATACTGATATATATGAACTATTTCATATTTTCTATTTCAGCTAAGAGAGGTATTTGATCACATATAGATTACTTGTCAATATATTACTATGTATCTAATATATGAAAAGTCTTAAACTATTAACACTCTTGAGGTGTAATAAATAAGGTTGAGAAACAATTCAATAAAAAAATAAAAATTATTAGATATTACAAGGGTAGTTAATTTTATAATAGATATGACAAGTCTAGTTAGAATACTAATTTTTTATTAGATTATTATAAAAACAAGATATTTGTATCTTGCTTTATCTGTTAGGATCGAAATCGACACTATGAGAGGAGGAGGAGGGGGTGGTTTGAATTAGTGCTTTCATAAAAAAACGTCTGTTTAAAAATTTCATTCAATGAAAATTGATAATGAAAGTATGGTTTGTTGAATCTTGGATTTTGATAATGAAATCAATTGACGAGTTTACAATCTAATCTATGTTTTGAGTGACATAGGACTAATTTTGATTAGAAAAGATAAATCGATTAAAGTAGGAAGAATCAGATGTTGGGTCCGATTGAATATGTCAGAAGATTGGACGCCAGCTGGAGAATCGATCAACATGCTAGTAGGACTTTGTGCTACGAGGTTAGGCATCGAGCCAAAGGATCAGACATTGCGCCAAGGAGATCGGAAGTTGCGGGAGGTCAACATGCCAATTAGGTAATACACCGAAGGAGAGGATGATGTGTTGAAGGATTAGACGAGTGTCGGATGAACCAATGACATTCGGACAATATATACTTTTAGTCTTATAATTAGTTGTCTTAATTGGTCATAGTTAAGATGTAATTGAGTTGGTTTTGGATGTAACCATGTCAACTCAATTAGGGGCTCATTGGTCCTAAGTTGGAACTGTTTTGGGCCTAGTGGAAAGGCCATTTAGTGACATAAAAGTTGGGTCAGGCAGTGGCATCGCTAGTTCAAGCGGTGGAACCACTAGCAGCTTAGTCTCCAAGACACAATCTTCGAGACTATGTTAGGCGATGGTACCATCAGACTGAGTGGTAGTATCGCCTAATGTCAAGCGGTGGTATTGTCAAACTAGGCAGTAGTATTATCAGACTAGGTATTGGTACCGCCTAGTGTCAGTACTGCAAGCAATGGTACCACTAGTACCCTGAAATCTCGAGAATTTAAATTTTTAACTCTAATTTTTGAAACCATTTGAGGTCTTTAAATACCCCAGTCTTTAAATAGAACAAAACTTTGTGATTCTAATATTGTAAACCCTATTAGAAAGTTGAGTTCCCTCCTCCATATACTTAGAGGCTGTTCTAAAGGAGAATGCGAGGGAATACTTGTAATGGAAGGGTGTAAAGGTTCTCTCCTGAACCTGTGAAAAGGAGAAAGAGTTGTAAGGGTAGTTGATCTTTGCTCATTAGAAAGAAGATCATTAGTGAACGCTGGTAGCCTCGATAGAAGAGGAATCGAGAGTGGACGTAGGTCGCGACGACCGAACCACTATAAAACTCGGTTTGTATTTATATTTTGCTATTTAATTTTGTTACAAACTGCTTTACTTGCTCATTATATTTTTATGAATATTTTCAAGTTAAACATATTTCTGATATGATTTTATCGAATGAGATTTTCGAATCGATGTAGTTCTCTGAAAGCACTAATTAATACCCCCCCCCCTCTTAGTACTAATTTTGATCCTAACATGCTTGACTTAAAGTAAGTAAACTAAGTAACTAACTTAGAAAGTAATAGCGATGAAGAGTAGAACAAAAATGTAAACTGAATTTATAGTGATTTGGTCATTGCGACCTACGTCTATTCTCGATTCCTTTTCTATCGAGGCCACCAACGTTTACTAACGATCTTCTTTCAATTGACGAAGATCAACTACACTTTTACAACTCTTTCTTTTTTTGATAGGCTCAGAAGAGAACTTTTACACATCTTTTTTATATC
This sequence comes from Musa acuminata AAA Group, assembly GCF_036884655.1. Classification (NCBI taxonomy): domain Eukaryota; kingdom Viridiplantae; phylum Streptophyta; class Magnoliopsida; order Zingiberales; family Musaceae; genus Musa; species Musa acuminata. The sequence continues at coordinate 39,651,903 of NC_088357.1, forward strand.
TTACTCCTCCATTATAAAACTTCTAACTCTAGGAGGAAGAGACTAATTAAAGAGAGATTACACAATTTTTTTCACAAGGATTTTTTTCCCCTTTCTACTCTTTTTCCTTACTTTCCCATATAAGAATTAGTAGGATATTTATAGACCCTAAATGACTTTAAAAATTGAAGGTAAAATTTAAATTCTCGGGTTTTCGGAGTATTGGCGGTATCACCGCCTAGTATTGGGAGGTACCACCACCTGTTAGTCTGACATTAGGCGATACCATCACCTGTCACATTGATACTAGGTGGTACCATCGCCCAGTCTAATGGTATCACCACATGACAGCCTCAGAGATTAGGCTTTTGACTTTTCCATCTCATAAGCAGTTCCACCACCAGTTTGGCGGTTCCACCACTTGACCCAATTTTTAGGTCACTAAATGAGCCTTCTAATAAGCCCAAATCAGTCCCAATTTAGGTCCAATTAGCTTATAATTGAGTTAGCATGATTATATAAAAAATTAACTCAATTAGTCCCCTAAACTACTTCGATCTAGATAAATGATTACAAAGTATGAATCCTTTGTCCGGCATATCATTAGTTCATCCAGCCTTCGTTCGACCCTTCGACGCATCATCCTCTCCTTTAGCATATTGCTTAATCAGCATGTTGACCTCCCGCAACTTTCGATCTCCTTGCACAATGTTCGATCCTTCGGCCCGATGCCCGAACTCATGGCCCGAACTCCCTTCAGCACATCGACCATTCATCCGGCCTGATGTCCAATCTTCTACATGTTCTACTCCGGCCCAAAGTTTGTTTTTTCCTACTTTTAATTGAATTATTTTTTCTTGATCGAGGTTAGTCCTACATCACTCAAATGTATATTAGATCATAACTTCATCAAATGATTTGATCATCAAAATCCAAGATTCAACAATCTCTCCCTTTTTGATGATGACAACTTGATGATAGAGTTTAAACTAAGCTCCCCCTATCAATATGCTATATTAAAAGAAAATAAACTTTCATTAAAAAAGAATGATAACCTTTGAAACCATGACTTTCACATCAATGTATGCATATAAAATCATGAGTATTGCATGCATAATTTCAACTCATCGTAATTTTAAAATATATTAAGCTACATCATACCATGCATGATTCAAATCATCATCATAACTTCTCTTCCTTTGTCATCAACAAAAAGTAGAAAAGTACAATTATCATGTTTTTTGAAACATACAAGTTTTACATTACTTTAGAACATGCAAGCTAGCAAGTTTTAGAGATGAGCAAATTTAACAATTTTGCTTCAATGCATGCACATAAAATCATGAGTATTGCATGCATAATTTTAATTTATCATAATTTTAAAATATATCAAGTTACATCATACCATGCATGATTTAAATCATCATCATAACTTCTCCTCATTTATCATCAATAAAAATGAGAAAGTGCAACTATCAAGTTTTTTGAAACATGCAAGTTTTACATCACTTTAGAACATACAAGCTAGCAAGTTTTAGAGATGTGCAAGTTTAGCAATTTTGCTTCTCTTGAGATGTGCAAGCTAGCAATTCTTGCTTTTCTTTTGAGATGTGTAAGCTAGCAATTCTTTACTTCTTTTGAGATGTACAAGTTTAGAAATTTTGCTTTTCTTTGTAATGTGCAAGCTAGTAAGTTTTTCTCCTTGAAATGTGCAAGCTAGCAAGTTTTCTTCTCTTTGAAATATATAAGCTAGCAATACTTTCTCTCCCTTAGCTATTGTTAAAAAGAAGGGAAGAATACAATGTTATAATTCTTTTCTTTTTATATCAATTTTTAAATCATGACAAATGATATACAACCATAAACACAAAGGATTTGTATATAATGAAACTCAAGTTGTAAACATCGTGAAGTCAAGTGACATATTATGGTTTATTTAGTTAAGTCCAAGAACAAAACGAAAGAATCACAGTAGATAATCTTAATTCATAAAAAAAATCTCAAGTTATAATTTTGAGAAATCAAGAGAAACCATAATTCATATAGATAATTCTTTTCTTAGTAAATAACAAAAAAAAAAACATAGGAGAACAAAGAAGAGATCTTAATTCATAAAATAAATATCAAGTTATAAATATCAAGATCATGGTTTGTTTGTATAGGTCTCCTATTTAGAAAATGTTAAAAATATCATAAAAGATAAAAAAATCTTAATTCCCATAGATATCTCAAGTTAAAAAATCAAGAGAAGGTTCATGATTCGATTGGAAAAATCTTATTCAAATTCAAATCATCAAAATCATTTTCATAGTTTAAGAGATTCATAAAAAAAATGATATAAATAGATTCATCAATCTCTTTTTGAAAACTCGATAAGATAGAGATTGAAAAATTTTCAAGAAAAATGTATTTCCTCTTTTATTTTTTTTTATTTTAATTTACACGATTGATTTTCTACAAGTATGCTCAATTCTTTTATGGCAAATCTATGCATCATCATTTAAAAACAAAAAGTAAATTTTATCACAAAAGAAATCATTAAGATCAATAATATAACACGTTAAACAATAAAACATCTTTAATTAAAATATTAAATTTGTTATAAATAATTCCTATGCTAATGAATTTTCCTTTATTATTTCGGCTAGTGAGCTTTGAAAAATGTGTTGGATCTTTGGTAATAAGCCATGAGTATCCACAATCAAAATATTATCTTTTGCTTATAGTTTTTTATTTTATAGATGTCTACAAGAAGGATGAGTTTATTCTAGGTACTAATTTAGTTTTAAGTCCCTCATGGTTGAATCTATCTATCTTAATTTTCAAAATTAAGTCATTCATGGTTCCTTTAGGAACCCAAACCAATTTATGTGAGTCATACTTTTTAAATAAATATTTATAAGCAAAATGACCACATCTACTGTAAAAATTATACTTAACCTTAGGAGTAACATACAATTTGAGTCCTTTAACAAAAATAGTTAGCTTTTGTTAAGTGTAGTTACTCATAAAATTGATTGCTTCTTTCTACAAACATGACCCTTATTAGCAAAAATAATGTTTAATGGTTTACTACCAATTTTAAAATATTTTTACATTTGTTTTAGTAATACATTTTCATTCTTAACTAAGTCTAACTCTTTACATTTAGTGCAAGGAGTTAACATACAATTATCATGCTCATTTTTTAATTTTTTTAAATTTACAAGAGAGAAGCATGATCTTTTTTTAACATTTTATATTTCTTACCAACTAATTTAAAATCATCATATAAATCATGAAAAGTATTAATAATTCATTATAAGATAAATGAGCTTCAATTGAGTCATTTACCTCGTATTTGAGGGCCATTAGAGCGCAGTTTACCACCTCATCTTCATTTGTTTGCTCATCATCTTAGGATGCACTTGATTCATCCCAAGTTACCTTATGTGCTTTCTTTTTCTTTGGTAGCCTCTTCTTTTGTTCTAAGTATTTAATAATTCTTGTTCTTTGTCAGGTTATTCTTATGTTCATCATTTGTCATACAAGTCATTGAGGTCATTAATGACCCTATGAGTTCTTCAAGTGGAAAACTATTTAAGTCATTCGCCTCTTGTATTGTAGTTACTTTCAGATCCCAGCTCTTTGGAAGGGATCTTAGAATCTTGTTTACAAGTTCAAAATTAGAAAAACATTTGCCAGGAGCTTTCAAACCATTAATAACATCCATATATTGGGTGTACATATCTCCAATGGTTTCACTTGGTTTCATTCGAAATAATTCAAAATTATGCATCAAAAATTATTTTTAAAATATTTCACTCTATTTGTGTCTTTATGTGTAATTTCAAGAGTATACCAAATATCATATGCAGTTTCACAAGTTAAAATACAATTAAACTCATTTTTATTCAAAGCACAAAACAAAGTGTTCATCGCTTTAGCATTCAAAGAAAAAGTCTTCTTCTCCAAATCATTCTATTCATTCATAGGTTTATAGGGTATTTGAAAACCATATTCGATAATATTATATAAATTAAAATTCATAGAAAATAAGAAAACTCACATTCGTATTTTCTAATATGTGTAGTTTGTCCCATTGAACATAGGAGGATGAATGATAGAGTGACTTTCTTGAATGCTAAAAAATGTCATCTCTCTTAGGTATTAAACCAATGGAGAGAAAAATAACTCTGATACCAACTGTTAGGATTAAAATCGATACTAAAAGGGGGGTGAATTAGTATTTTCATAAAAAACATCAATTTAAAATTTTCATTCGATGAAAATCGATACGAAAGTATACTTAACTTAGAGTAAGTAAACTAAGAAATTAACTTAGAAAGTAATAGCAATAAAGAGTAGAACAAAAATATAAATCGAGTTTATAGTGGTTCTATTGTTGTGACCTATATCCTATCACAGACTTAGCTGGTTTTGCTTAAGTCATGCGGCACCCTTACGTGTTTGTCCGCAAAAGTTAGCCTCCCCAAAATCTCCTATAGTCCCTTAGGACTTACAAAAAAGAAAACGGATTAGAGAAAGTATCTCATTTAGGACCCATAAATAATTATTTCAGTAAACACTTCATAGTCAATATAAATTACAAATAGACTTTACAAGCTCTAAACGGTCACACAATAAAGGGTCCAAATGGTCCACTACATATCAAAAGAAATTGGGCTGCTAAGCCTACTACCAGCCCTTTACATGCTGTGCAAAGTATGAACAAGCCAAAAGATATAGACATACATAAGCATTACGTCGAATACCCCATTTACAATTTTGTCCATGATATTCTCCCTCTCTTATTCCTTCAACATCCTCGTCGAAGCTTTTGTCGATGCTACAACTCCTTGCCTTTTCTGAGTCTTCAATCTTCTGCTCTAGTTGTAATGCACCTCTTGGCTCCCAACTACTCTCTGCTGCTATTGTTGAGTAGTCAAATTTTTAATCCGCCATGCTGCTTTAACTCGTCGATGACTCTAACTCTAGTGTGGAGTTAGCTGAGTTGTTGTTGATCCCTATTGGTTCCTACGGATCCTTCAGATGATGGAAAAGACAATCCTTAGTATGCACTAGTCTCTCGAATGTCTCATGCCACTCAAACTAGGTGGATGTCTGTTGGAGCTTTAACGAGTATCGCCTCGCAAACTTTTAAAGTTTTTTGGGTCCTTCATCCACAAAATTTGCTCCTTGACTCTTTTTTCACTTAGTTATCATTTCCAAGTAGGTTTGCATCACTTCCACTTTCGATTGGGAATTTTGTTGGAAAATGAAGTGGATAATCTACTCTCAGTAGCACTGATCACCATTGGTAAGGATTTGACAACTATTGTCTTCCATTTGGTTTCTTCGAAGGGTCTTTGAACATGTGCAGAGTACCTCTGTTAGATAGATAAGAGAATTGGGGTACTTGGTTTTGCCCATTCTCTTAAGAGTTGAGAAGGCAAATGTTACTTAACTTCATCCGCCTCCTCGAGGGTTGTACTCTATGCATTGAGTTAGTTACTAGCCTTTGCCTACTTTTTGTTCACACTTCTAAAGCACTTGAAGTGTTTGTACTCCTTGCGTTGGGTTAGTTACTATGATTCATCTTCCCAATGCCATCGAACTTCTGGAATGCAGGAAGTTTTCGCCCCAACTTGGAGTAAGTCTCTAATAGTTTTGGTCGCTTCTAGGATTGTACCATCTTCTCTATCAACCCAGTTGCTTACTCCATTGAATAGCAAAGGTACAACACCGTATACTACCTACTTCGTTCCTTAGTCGTGTACTCTTGCATCGACTTGAAGTTCTCCACTTGCAGCTATCTTGATGAAAAGCTTGTTGACGTCGGTCTTACGAAGTTCCCTGGCCTCTGCCCTTTAGTCTTGTCTCAGTTCTTGGAGTTTGCCTCTGTATTCTCCACCTCCTCGATCCCTTTCACAACCAAGCACTCTTCCCCTATGAGAGAGGGATTGATGACTTCATGAAAGTCCTACCTTTACGGTACCATGGCGTTGCGTTGCCTATAACCCTACTATCTATCGCCTAATATCTACATCCCTTTTTATGCGATCGGTAGATCTATCTCTATGGCACTATGACACTCCTCTAAGTCCACCTCCATTCTAATCGATGCTTGGTTTTGGGTAGCTAAGTCCCTTTGGACTCATCATCACTTCCTCGCTCCTTTTAACCTCCTACTTCAACACCTCTATGTTCTCTAAGCAGTCCCCCTTAGTCTATGGAAAGACAGACTATAACTCTCATGCATGGCCTTTGCCATCATGTTGTAGGGTTTGCATCGATTCTGTTCTCCTTAGCTTCATTGGTAGCAACATTGGCTTACTCGGCCTTGTCCTCTGACTTATCGGGCTCCCTTAAGCGAATATAGGATCTGGAGAAGTCCAACTCTACAACCGCTCTGATTATGCTTCTACATGATCAGGTCCCTCCCATGGGACTCACTAGTACTTGCATTCGAACTTTTCCCTTAGTGGTATATAACCCACATATGCTAATGACCAAGGTTTTTATCCGACGTAAAATTTGATGCAAGCACGGAAAACCCGCCTCTACAATACCATAGCTTTCACTTCTTAAATCCATAGCCCTTCTTGCCATCGTATTGTTTATCGAAGTGGAGCTTCCAATAGCTCTCGATCATATCTCCGTATGATATAGTCCCTCATGGGACTAGATTCGTGTGTATCACATTGCCACGAACTATTCCACCATGATCTACTACACCATGTCGCCTCCTGGTGACATCTTCATTGCATTCTGATCCTTGTGGGATGAACTCGAATTATGATCTCTCAACGTGTGGCCTCTGCAAATACATCATAAGGCCTCTTCCACTTTTCAATTATGTTCACTACTTTGACAATCGACTTTCATCCACCCGCTCTTGGGTCACACTTAGATGAAGCATCGCTCTAGGATAGTCTGTCGCCTAATAGCTCTTGAAGTCCACTAACTTCGTTGAAATTGATGCATCATTGTTTGGATCCTGGGCCTCTGCCCCTACTAGTATAATCTCCATTGCGCACTACTCCCTTCATGGCAACTTGAATGTCAGCATTGTTGCATATTCTTCAAGAGTACCCACATCCGCGTCCTCTTGCTCCGTGCCAAGGCCTTCTGAACCTAACTTCGCTTTCGTAAGTTGAGTCAGCTTAGTTTCTCCATCAAATACTTCTCCGAGATAATGTGCATGTGCCTCGAAGCTCCCTTCATCTTTGGCACAATACAAGATGAGCCCGCTCCATCATAATGAGGGACTCATGGAACAACATAATCCCACTCTTGCCTCTGCAAGAGTTCATGTCCTTGGCCTCTGTCCAAGGAAAGCTTTGTGCCTTCGCTCCATATTTCATCTTCTATGTCGGCTCCCTTTATGCGGCTTGAGTATTTTACCAAGTTACACCCTTCGCTCCTTGATTCACATTGAGTTGATGATGATCCTCACACCCACTATTCCATGGGCCAGCCCTCCATTAAGTTCGATCTCCATATCGACTATAAGTGTACTTTCATTTGTGTTGCCTTGGGTCTCTCCCCCACTTGATCTCACAATGCACCCCCCAATACATTATCTCAAGTGAGATCATGTGACGACTTCTCACCGCTCGCTCGGTCTGTTGAGCTTTGTGAAGTTTTTTTTTTTTTTGAGGTGCTCCTCCTTAATATGTGTAGTCCATTGCATAGGGTTTTCTCTCTAGAGAATCGGGACTTATCCTTCATGGATATCTATCCCGTTGGAGCAACTTCTCTCTTCGTTTCCTTCTCTTTGAAAGTTTCGGAGACCACTATCCCCTTAGACTACTCCGACTTGCCGAACAAACTGTACATTGTTCTGCCTCTCGCAAATGCACTTGTTAAAGTATGACTCCACGTCAATATAGTCCCGCTGCACCTCTTAAGGCCTAGCAATATGCCGAACTCGCTGCACACTTTAGTCTCTTACAGATGTATCCTTCTCATGCTAAAGAGAAAGTTTCAATGCTCTATGGCGCCGAGTTTCGATCACCTTGGGATGGCCACAAACACTCCATCGTTCGCATACAATCTTTTGTCTGAGTACCGAATTTGTCGAGTTAGCAATTCCCCTCACCTCTGTGAGCTTTGCATAACTCTTTCGGTCACTAAACAACTCATTCCACCTTACATGGTCTCATCTTTTACCAAGCGTCTCGCTTGCCTTGAGTACTATCAAGTATAGTTGCCAATGTTGAGTCGTAGCTCAAACTAAGCCATTCTAACCTTTGTGCGCTACGCATTCTTCCCAGCTTGCTTGTCCATGTGGTGCCTCTTACGTGAAGAGTTTGTCATTCTTCTGAATGCCAATCTTAGATGCACACTCATCTGAGCGACTCATTTTCCTTATATCTCCATGCCCGTTTTCCCCCAATGGTCGCGTGTGCTGGCTGACCTCAACGCAGCCCTGCTAGGTTCCCAATGTCTACATGCCAAGTGTTTCTATAAGTTCTTGTCCCTCTCTGATACCATATGTTATGGACTTAGCTAGTTTTGCCTAAGTCGTGTGGCACTCTTATGTGTTTGTCCGCAAAGGTCAACCTCCCTGAAACCTTCTATGGTCCCTTAGGACCTACAAAAGAGAAAGCGGGTTAGAAAAAATATCTCACTCAAGACCCACAAGCAATTATTTCAGTAAGCACTTATATCCAATACAAATTATAAATAGACTTTACAAGCTTTGAACGATCGCACAACAAAGGGTCCAAATAGTCCACTACACACCGAGAGAAAATAGGGCTGCTAAGCTTACTGTCAGCCCTTTATATATTGTGCAAAGCATGAACAAACCAAAAGACAAGGATCTACATAAGCATTATGTCGAACACCCTATTTATATTTTTTTTTGTGACAGTTCACTCTCGATTCCTCTTCTATTGAGGCTACCAGCGTTCACTAATGATCTTCTTTCAATAGGCGAAGATCAACTATCCTCTTACAACTCTTTCTCCTTTTGATAAGCTCAGGAGAGAACATTAACACTTCTCTTTTAGACCTTACTCCCCCTTTACAAAACTTCTAACTCTAAGAGGAAGTGACTCACTAACTAAAGAGAAATTATATAATTTTTTTCATAAGGATTTTTGCCCCATTTCTACTTTTTTTTCTTATTTTTGTTGGGAAATCTTGGGGGCGACATCACATGCGTAGCGGAAGAACAAGAAAACAAAATCTCCTATTCCCAAAGAGATGTTCGTCGTCGTACAAAGATTGGTGCACAAAATTTGTGAAACTTAAAACTGCGTATAGAGTAGATTGTGTTACCTAGGGAGATCGTATATCCTTATTTCCTTGCAGATCTTTAGAAGAGGGTGAAGGAGGTTAAGCATCCTCCTCTCTAGTGGTGATCTACACAGAAGGGCTGCGACGATGCTCCTCAAAACTCCAGGCCTGCTCTGAGGTGGAGAGGGAGAAGAGAATAGGAGAGGCAAGCAAAGGCTCTAGTCTATGAGGCTCTGAATCCCTCCTATTTATAGAGACCCCTTGTCAAAACCTAATGGATCGTCCCCTAGTAGGTATTGGATTTACATTTAATTACCCAAGCCTTTTAGATTAGTGGATCTCTATCCAATAATCTCTCATGGGCTCTTATTGGATCTCTCCATGGGATCTAATAAATCATGGGCTTATTGGATATCCAATAAGACAGGGGCTCCGACGGATATCTCATATCCGAACCTTTACTCATCGTAATGCCTACCATCTATGTGTGACCCTCTAAGCCCAATATTGAGCTGGCCATGAGTCATACCTATTAGAACTCCTTCTAACTTAGTAAATTATTATCTTTGTAATAATTCACTCGACTCATCGACTACGGACGCACTATGTCACTACGCCGTAGTCCCCAAACAATACAGGGGAATCCAATCCATTGGACTTGTCTATCCTCAGTTACCGTATACCTATAGTCCCTCATCCATCTAATATCCTAGAGACCGTATATCGAGCATAGTGTTATCAGACCTATACGGTCTCTACTCAAGTCTCGCTCTAATCGGATTCTCCCGGAGAACTGTTTTTCTCTCAACCCGAATGATCCTGGTCAGGGATTTGTTTGAGCAATAACACATAGGATATTCCTCTCATGACGTCAAGAGTGGATGATCCTCTATCGACACTTAATAACCCTCGTAAGGTCGACTACCACTCCCAATGACCAGCTGTACTAGATTTAGGACAGCCAAACCTATAAGTCTGGTGTCAAAGAGTGGAGTACTCATATAGGATATCCTTGGTATCTCAAGTCTAAGGACCAGATACACCACTAGGACTATGGAATTGCTGTCTAACAATAAGGCATCATCAACCATCCAGCATTCCGAAAGTAGATCAATCAGTGAACTCATTTTCCAATGAGCATCTGTACTGTATCCCTAGTGTCCCCACACGAGCAACTATGAGACCAACTGTATCCATCATATGGATGGATATACAGCACACCAGTCTGTCCAGTTATTACGATGTTCCTCTCGAGTAACATATGACCGGGATTATTTATGATCTGTGTTTAAAGGTGAATCGATTTCATTATCATGATCTCGTCACGATCCGATTCTCATTACACAGATCCAAGGAAATCATAATATATACATGCATACATGCAATAGTTAATATAAAATGATAAATACCAAAATATAATAAGCAAAAAAATTCTGTGTCAAGTCACAAGTGCTATCACTCACGTGATTGGCTTGTTGGGCACTTATGACTATCAATTTTCCTATGTAGGAATTTGTGAGGTATTTATAGACCATAAATAACTTCAAAAATTAGAGCCAAAATTTAAATTCCTATGTTTTCAGGGTACTACCGGTACCACCGCTTGTTAGTTTGACATTGGGCAGTACCACTACCCAATCTGGTGGTACCACCACCTGACACAATGTGATAAGACCCTAAAGTCTTATCGTAGGCTCTGATACCAAATGATAAGACCCTAAAGTCTTATCGTGGAAGAAAGGGGAGAAATGGGGATGATAATGATCGCTTCGAGGGGATCGGCCTCCTTGATCGCTTCAAAGCAATCGGCCTTGTTAGGACCCTTTTTCTAAGCTTTTGAATAATGTTTGTTGAGTCTGTTTAGTCCAATTGTTTATTGAGTCGGTTTGGTTCAATTAGAATCAAGTAGAGGTTTATTTAATATTTATTTATTATTAGAGTTCAAGTTCTGATGGACTCTGGGTGGAACTCTATAAATAAGGATGTAACTACTTCTTTTCAATAAGCTATAAAAAATACTATTCTGTTTTTTGACAAACCCTATGAGGCCGATCCCCTCGAAGCGATCAAGGAGGGCCGATCCCCTCGAAGCGATCAAGGAGGCTGATCCACTCGAAGTGATCATTATCATCCTCATTTCTCCCTTTATCATCCTTATTTCTCTCTTTCTTCGACGATAAGACTTTAGGGTATTACCATTTGGTATCAAAGCCTACGATAAGACTTTAGGGTCTTATCATTTGGTATCAGAGCCTACGATAAGACTTTAGGGTCTTATCATTTGGTATCAGAGCAACGATTCTTGGCGCAACCCGCTGCAACCTTGCTTCCCTTCTTCCCCACCACCACTACAAGGCAACTCTTTCTTCACCGTTATCGTTGTTTCCCCGGCCAGCGACCTTCGACCACTGCTCAACCTTCTCGCTGCCTCATCTCGCTCAAAAAAAAAAAAAAAAAAAAAAAAAAACAAACAAAGGAAAAAGAAAAGAAGAAACACGAGAGGAAGAAGAAGCCGTAGCCACCCCTGCGTCCCCTGCTTCCAGCCAGCCCACCCGCCGCTGCTGCTCTCCGGCCAGCGCCCACCATCGCCTCGCTTCCCGGCCGGCGACCACCACCGCCGCTGTTCCCCGGCCAGGAGACGACGCTGCCAGCGTCCATCCCAGCCCTACTGCCGCCGCCCGCCTCCCCTTCCGTCGCAGCGCAGCCGCTCGACTCTTCTCCTCGGCGATCGTTGGTGACGCTGCTACCAGCCGCGCCACCACCGCTGCCTCTCCACCGCAACCCTAGCCGTGCCCCCCCCTTGGGTCGCAGCCGCAGTCGCCTGTTGCCGCAGCCCCTCGTCGATATCAGCCGCGCCTCCACCAGCCGCGCCGCCTCCAGCACTCCTCTTCCCCTCCAGCGCCGTCGCCGACCAGCCGACCCATCACTGCTGCGGGCCACCGTGCGACGACAGCCGCACGCCTCCCAGCAGCCGATCCTCCTTGCTCTGCATCCGTAGTGCCAGAAACAGGGCAACTCACCGGTTGCCCTTGTTCCCAACCGTGACACCGCTGACTCCTCCTTCTCCACCGCTGCCGCTGCTTCTCGGCCGCACGATCACCGCCGCGCCGCCGTTGCCAGCATCATCAGCGGCTCCGGCTGTGGTGCTATAGAAACAGAGCACCCTGTTTCCCATCTCCAGCATCGCAACTTCCCGGCCAGAGACGACGCTCGCTGCCTTTTTCTCCACTGCCAACGCTGCGCTCCGGCCAGTGACCACCGGTGCTGCCAGCCACCGCAGCCTTCTCCTCAACCGCTCGTGATCCTTCCGGCCAACTCCTTCGGTGGTGCGACAAAAACAGAACCACCACGCAGCAACAAAAACGGTGGCACCCTCAGCTACCGTAGCCGTCGATTGTAACCACCGTCGTCGCTCCCGGCCAACGACCAACCCCTCGTTCTGCAGCAGTCGCCCTCCAACAGCGAACGCAGCAACAGCAGCAAGTACGCTGCCTTGCCTCAACCCCAGCAGCGCAGGCAACATTGATTCCTCTTCTCAACCGCGGCCGCATCAACGCTGCCTCCCCCTTGCTTAGCATATTCTGCCACAACCACAAGTTGCTATCACCGCAGCCTCAACCCGTTGCTTGGCGATCGCCCCTTGGGTCGCAGCAGCTACAGCCACATCAACGCAATCGCCTTCCAACCCCGGCGCTCTCACCTCATGCAACGATAAAAACAAGGCAACTACTCTTCCTCCAACGCAGCGACCGCAGCACTGTCCTTGGCGTCCACCTCCTCGGCAACTTCGCATCGACAGTGTTGATGCCCTTAACCGACACCAAAAACAAGAGTTGAGATTACAAATTTACAGTCTTACGCAATGGCCACTGATAACTCGGTGAAAGCACAAATGGAAGCATTGGAAATCAGAATTGAGAACCGGTTACAAGAAGTACTTAATGATTTCAAAAAGGACTTACTGGGGAGCCTTAGTAAATTTCAACAAGGTGGGAGCTCAAGTTCTACATTGCATAGATCTGGAAATACTAGAAAAGGGCCCCAAGATTGTGACACAATCTACTCAGACATGAAGGTGGATGGACAACTCTCAAAAATTTGTCAGACTTCTACAGTGTTGGAATATCAGAGTAGGTTTGAAAGATTATCAAATCAAGCTAGAGATTGGTCGGAACGACAACTTCTGGATACATTTATTGAAGGTCTTATTCCAGAGATTCAGTGTGAAGTTAAGGCTCGTCAACCCCGCACTATGATAGCTGCGATCTCATTCGCACATCTACATGAGAAAAAAATCAATAGGGAAAATCATGGAAACAGAAGTGACAACAACCAGATGATTAGTAAGCCACTGGCCTCATCTATTCCCAACCAAAGCCTTGACACCCGAAGACTAACCCAAGAAGAACTCAATGAAAGGTTAGCAAAGAGTTTGTATTATGATGAAAAATGGAGTATGGAGCATCAATGTAAACAAGGGCAACTTCTGATGATTGAACCAATTGGAGAGGAACCGAAAGCTAAGAATGTGGACTCCGATCATGAAGGTATAAATTCTAATGAAGATGTTGGACCTACCATACATACAATGCATGCATTAGCCGACTACTCTAACCCACAAACTATGGAAGTTGGCGAAACTCTGGAACATCAGCCTGTTATAGTTTTGATTGATACTGGTAGCACTAACAATTCTATGGACAGTGAGACTGTTGACCGATTGGCCCATCACATTGAAGATTGTGACAGATTCAAAGTAAAGATCATTGATGGATGGATTTTTACTTGTGATAGCAAAGGTTCAAAGATAAAATTGATTATACAGGGCCAGAAGTTTCATGCAACGATTACTACACTAAAAAATCAACCTGTTGCTTACACTCTCAAAAAGTGGAGACCATACTTACTTGATCAACAGGTTGTGATTCGTTGTAGATAGTCTATGACTAAAGTGCCGAAGAGAAGCTCCCTGAGATTGATGCTGCTCAGCCTTGAGGACAAGGCTGATTTGAAGAGGGAGGAACTGTTAGGACCCTTTTTCTAAGCTTTTGAATAATGTTTGTTGAGTCTGTTTAGTCCAATTGTTTATTGAGTCGGTTTGGTTCAGTTAGAATCAAGTAGAGGTTTATTTAATATTTATTTATTATTAGAGTTCAAGTTCTGATGGACTCTGGGCGGAACTCTATAAATAAGGATGTAACTACTTCTTTTCAATAAGCTATGAAAAATACTATTCTGTTTTTTGACAAACCCTATGAGGCCGATCCCCTCAAAGTGATCAAGGAGGGTCGATCCCCTCGAAATGATCAAGGAGGGCCGATCCCCTCGAAGCGATCAAGGAGGCTGATCCCCTCGAAGTGATCATTATCATCCTCATTTCTCCCTTTATCATCCTCATTTCTCTCTTTCTTCGACGATAAGACTTTAGGGTCTTACCATTTGGTATCAAAGCCTACGATAAGACTTTAGGGTCTTATCATTTGGTATCAGAGCCTACGATAAGACTTTAGGGTCTTATCACAATGACACTGGGCGATACTATCGCTCAGTCTGGTAGTACCACCGCATGATAGTCTCGAAGACTGGGCTTTTGACTTTTTCAGCTCATAGGCAATTCCACCGCTAGTTTGGCGATGCCACCACTTGACCCAACCTTTGGGACACTGAAAGGGCCTCACAATAAGCCCAAAGTCCGATCCTTGGCCCGATGTCCGAACTCATGGCATGAAGTCCTTCCGGCATGTCGACCATTCCTCCGACCCGACGTCCAATCCTCTAACATGTTCTACTCTGATCCAACATTTGATTCTTTTTGCTTTTAATTGAACTGTCTTTCCTTTATCAAGGTTAGTCCTACGCCACTCAAATGCACATTAGATCATAACTTTATCAATTGATTTCATCATCAAAATCCGGGATTCAACAATACCAAGTGTGCCACAATAGAATGGTGTTATTAAAAGGCGAAATCATTCCCTTATAGACATGAGTTAATGTGGTGCGAAGCTCTTAGGGCAATTATGTATATATGAATAGAGTTCTTAGTAAGTTAGTTCCATTAACTCTATCTGAGTTATGGACTGGTAGAAAATCTAATTTAAGACATCTATATATTTGGGATTATCTTATAAAGATAAGAGTCTTCACGTCAAATAAAAAAAAAATCCAAGAACTATTTTTAGATATTTTATTAATTATTTAAAAATTTAAAAGATACATATTTTATTATCCTAATCATAGTATGAGGATAGTAGAATATAATAATATGAGATTCTTAAAAATAGCAAAATCAATAGAAGTAAAAAATCTTGAATGATCAATTTTGATATAGAGGAGAAACTGGTTGATACTCCTTTATCATTTCTTATTTGGGAGATTACTATTCCTCAAA